>NC_056725.1:296901074-297105280 GCF_019279795.1 Protopterus annectens | reverse complement strand
CATAAACAAAAGAAATCACAACTGGTACCCTCTCAAATGATTACATTCCTGGGTGCAAGCTTGAATACAACTGCCCAGATGGCTTACCTCACACCAGACAAACAAATGCAATTGACAACATACTTCAAACAAATGGCAACAAAAACCCAGTTATCTGCAAGACAAATTCTGCAGGCTTTGGGGTTCCTGGCATCCTGCATTCTACTAATTCCATTTTAGACTGCATATGAGGAAACTTCAATGGTACCTTAAAAGTTTATGGAGTTAACATTGTCAAAGTCTGGAAACATTGATTCCTCTCATTCCCTGCTTACAACAGGAGTTTCTTTGGTGGGCAGAGACATGTCACCAAAACAAGGGACTGTCATTCACTCTACCCCCTGCCACCCAAACCCTAACTACAGACGCATCAGACTATGCTTGGGGGCCCACCTGGCAGGGAGATGCATTCAGGGCAAATGGAGCCCAAAACAAATGCATCTGCATATCAACCAGAAAGAGATGCTAGCTGTTCAGAATGTTCCGACAGCCTTCAAGGACTTACTTCATCCAGGACAACTACTGATAAAGACAGACAACACCACAGTTGTGTGGTACATAAACAAACAGGGGGGTACACATTCCTATCCCCTTTGCAGACTAGCCATGGCCTTGTGGAACACAGCCTTGACTTACCAAATACATCTTCAAGCTCAATTCCTGCCAGGAAAGCAAAATACTCTGGCCGATTACCTAAGCAGAAATCTTATGGACCCGCACGAATGGAAACTGGATCCACAAATCTTCAGCATGTTAACACAGAAATGGGGGAGCCCAGATATAGATCTATTTGCCTCTCCCCAAAATTATCAGTTGGACAAATTCTGCACAAGAACTCATCACAAAAAAGCATGGAAAGTGGATGCCCTATCCTTCAGTTGGAGAAACCTATCAGTCTATGCCTTTCCCCCTCTGCCTCTACTCTCCAAGGTCTTACTAAATGTCAGACAGGAAAAACCAAAAATTATCCTAGTGGCTCCGGACTGGCCTCGCCAGCACTGGTAACCACTTCTAAGGAATATGTCTCAGCTTCTTCCATGGTACTTGCCTCAAATACCTCATCTACTGTCTCAGCAGAACTATCAAATTCTGCACACTCAGCTCCAAACTTTGAATCTTGCAGCATGGCTGATCAACTAATTATTCAAACAACACCTCTCAGTAAATCTGTGATGGATGTCATTTTGGAAGCCAGAAGGCATAGTACTAGAAAATCTTATGCTGATAAATGGAAGAGATTCTGTGCTTGGAACCAAGCACAAGGAACTGACACAGCAAAGCCCAGTATTCCTCAGATTTTACAATATTTGATTGAGATGCTTGACAAGGGCCTATCCTTTTCTTCAATAAAAATCCATGCCTCTGCCATCTCGGCTCATTACAACACAGAGCCTCCCCTCTTTTCTCATCCTCTGCTTAAACAGTATCTTAGAGGGGTCAAAAATTTAAGGCCTCCCAGAAGATCACCAACTCCTGCATGAGACCTCAATTTTGTGCTGAAAAAACTCACCCTGCCTCCTTTTGAACCAGCCGCTACTGCGGATATAAAATTTCTATCTTGGAAAACAGCTTTTCTCTTGGCAGTTACTTCAGCTAGAAGGGTTTCAGAACTACAGGCTCTCATGGCAGTTGAGCCTTTTATTATATTTTACTCGGACAGGGTGTCCCACAGGACCAATCCTTCTTTTATGCTTAAGGTGGTATCCAGTGTGGCTCTTAACCAGACCATTCACCTGCCAACATTTTACCCAAATCCGCAGAACAAGGGGGAGCGGATTCTGCATTCATTGGATGTACACAGACAACTAAGATTATACTTAAACAGGACCAAATCTCTTAAGAAAGTCCGAGAAACTACTGGTAGCATTTGCTGCAGGGTCAGAGGGGAAGGCTATATCAAAGCAGACTATCTCTAAGTGGATCAGCCACTGCATTCGTTTCTGCTACTTGCACCATTGTAAACCTGTGCCCAAGGGGATCAGATCACATTCCACCAGGGCTGCCTCTACTTCAGCAGCTTTTCCCAGAGGGGTTCCAACCAAAGACATTCTAGAAGCTGCTACTTGGAGCTCTGTTCATACCTTCACAAAGCATTATCATTTGCCTCTCTTCTCCAAATCCAGGGCAAGCTTTGCCACTGCAGTTCTGCAGGGCCTTATAGCCGCCCTTAATGCTGTTTAGTTCCATCCTCCCATCCATAGCTTTGGGGTTCTACCCAAATGTAATGACTGCAACAGTGAAACACGAAGAACATAGTACAGTTGTGTACACTTACCATAAATGTAGATGTTCGAGTGTATTCACTGTTGCAGTCCGGGTTACCCACCTGTCATCCCCCTTTCTATAACTTTTCTTTCCTTCACTATACACAAAAGCCTTTGTGGTGTATTTGCTTTTAGATGAAGGTAAAGTTTATGTTTCTAAAGGTGCATTTATATATATATTTACTGTTTATATATATATATATATATATATATATATATATATATAAACTTTGCTCCCCATTTTGGGGGGCACCTGACATCTGGGGCAAGAAAAACTGAATAAAATGGCGTCGGCTGTATGTTTTATACCCCTGATGACCTGACGGCATGGAAGAGGAGACAGCAACTGACGCAGGACCCAAGACTTTGTTATTCAGGCCGATTGAGGGCAACCTGCCAGCAGATTACCCAAATGTAATGACTGCAACAGTGAATACACTCGAACATCTACATTTATGGTAAGTGTACACAACTGTACTATGTACATAGTGACATACCTCTCATCCTCTTAGACCAAGAAATCTGGACAAAACTAAAATAATGGGGGTGACAAAGGGGCCAAAAATACAGACAGAGTTTAAATACTGTTCTTATAAACATAGGGTGTTGCTAGAATAACAGGATTTGTGTTGACATGTATTTTCTTAAAGTTGTGAAATCTGAAACTCAAATATTAGTAATTTTTTAGTGACTTCAGTCCTCAGTGATTTACTAGAAAACCACAGAATTTATGAGGAACAGACCAAAAATTTAAGGTACAAATCTGGACAATTGAGAGGTATGTATAGTGGGTGTCTTCCTTTACAGATCATAACATGTTTTTTTGGCTGCCTTCTTTGTTAAGTTGTAATGTTTTGTACACATATATGGATAGAAGATGGGGCAGCTATTGCTACACTATGCACTACTTACTTTATGTTCCAGGTGATGACTGATAGTGGTCTGCAAGGCTTAGACCATCAGCCATGTTAAATGAATAAATAAGGAACATACTTTAGAGAATTCAAAAACAGGCAAAAACAAACTGGTAATTCCAAAAAATAGGGACTGAGACAAGCAAACGGCACACAACCAAAAAAGTGCAGATCCTTAGTTTTATTAAGTGCTTTTCGTTTGATTCAGTGTACAAACTTCTTCAGACTAATAAAACCACATACACGTGTACTATAAATACTACATCAATTAGTGACCCAATTATACAATAAGGTTCTAAAAGGAACAGATATACATTTAAAACCATTTTTCAAAACGCCGCTAAAGGTCCTCGTAGGTGGTAAGTATATCCACATTGTACAAACCATTGACATTTAAAATAGTAAAAAATAAAAATAATGACCTGTAAAGATAACACTCACACTGACCTAAGTAAAGGCACAGTAAATACTGGTACCTAAATTGAAATAATAGTATGTAAAGACTGTCATCTAGTAAGACTCTTTAACTTAAGTATACTGCTGATTGAACAGCCCTCATTCAAGCCAGGCACATTGTAAGCATGTAGTCTGATTTGCCAGACCAATTCAAGTTCTTCTAACTTTAGGGCAGTCGGACCGCCACGGGGACTCTGAAAAACTTGGTCTATCACCATAAATTTAAAACTATGATCAGGATGGGAAAGAATATGCTTAGCCAAAGCATTGTCAAGTTTATTTTTTCTTATGGCGTAAATGTGTTCATATAAACGATCTCGAAGACGTCTCTCCATTTTTCCAATATAAAAGGCTAAGCAGGCCTGGCACTGAGCTAGGTAAACTACCATTCTCGAATTGCAATTCACTCTAAAATTTAAGGTGTATTGGTGGTCATGAATCTTGAATCTATTAGACTCGATGATATATTGACAATAATTACAGGATTGGCATTTATACATACCCATAATTTTACTACGTACAAGAGGACGTTGTTCAAAAAGGGCCTTTAGGTTTTTAGCTCTCTTATAAACAACAATAGGATGGTCACCTACCCTCTGAAACACACTGTTGTCACTCTTAAAAATTGCCCAGTTCTTACATAAAATCTGGAAACAATTATATAAATTTGAGGATAAATTTTATTTACAAAAAGTCGGGGTTGAGATGGGCTCCCCTTGTGGTGCCAGTATTGCTAACATGGTTATGGCCCACTGGGAGCACCTTTTTGTTTTCAATAACTGTAAGTTTAAACAGCAAATAATTTTTTATACCCGGTACCTTGACGATATCTTTATCCTTTTGGATGGTGACAATACTGTTAGTGACCTATTGGTCGACTACTTTAACAACTCGACACAGTTTTTAAAGTTTGCATCCACATTCAACACAGAGACCATAGCATATCTCGATATTTCTTTGACTAAAGTTCAAAACACAAGGAGCCTTGTTTGTGATTTAGGAACAAAGTACTGTCAAATGCAGTCAACATTTCAAAAGAAGCTGTTCATCCCCTCATGCCTCCGAAGTCTAGCTAAGCCCAAGTCTATATGTGCAAATATTGACTCGTACTGTAATACTCTGAAGGGCCATAAACTCCTATGGGCTTTTTCCCATTAGTCTGTGTGAACATAAGCTGTGTTTCTTATCCCCCTCTCTAACAAGCAGTGTTATCCTTCGCTACATGTGTCCATGACTTAACAAGAACTAGAATATGCAACTGTGGATTGAGTTCTTATGGGGCTTTATTTACCTTTCTGTTTATTTGCATTTGTGAGTGGATCAGCTAGACCACAGCCTGAATCACCCCTCAAGCAACAAGAGGGTTTTATATTAGGATGAGGAATCAGGAGTGACTCTGGAGAGGCATTGGTAGCAGCTGATGGTCTGCTTTATAATTGCTAAAAACTTTTTTATAAGAAAAGGATATGTTTCAAGTGTTTTAATTTTTCTGAATTAAGAGTATTAAGGATGAATAGGGCCCTGAGATCTAACATAGCTGCATTATAACCTCTCTTCACTGGTAAGCAAATCTGGAAAAGTAACACTTTTTTGTTGGGGTTCAGAAGTAGCTGGAAGGATTTGAGCCTGGATGCCGGTATCATTGTTCCTTAGAGTGTTGTGGTCACATTACTTGATTAACAGAGTTCAAGTACCACCATCTGAGTTTCACTGCAGATGTCACCAGTAGTAAATCTAGTATTTAAAGCAGGTGGACTGAAAAAGGCATGACAGGGTACTGAATTGGGAAGAGACAAGAATCACACGTGAATCAGATGTTTCATTCATATTATTATGGAAAATAAAGTGTTAAAATTAATGTAGACAGCAGACTGTGCATACTTACCTAAACTTCACAAGAGACTTCTGGAAGAAAGCAGAAGTCATTACCCATGTGTACAGTAGAGATAAGGAACATATTTTACTTCAGGTGTTATGTTATTGTTTCTGGAGTATGAACCGTCAGCCTTATTTGACACGGACATGCATACCGATATGCTAACTTGGTAACATTGGACTTAAACTGCTATGTACTTTGAAAGCTTAGCTTTCTGTTACAAGTTTGGGCTTGTAACCCTAATAGTTACTGACTGGCTCTTGAAATGTGTAGTGGTATCATTGAAAAGCCATGCCTGTGTTCCTTATTCTGCTGTTCTGATTTTGACACTCTTTTTGATTTCATGCACCATTTATGCCTGGTGCTCAGTATGAATTTCTCAGGTTTTCCAGAACTGCTATATGAATTACTTCATGTTGTCTTTCTTTTCCAGTTCCTTATTGTCAGTTCTGAACAATATGCTGGTAGGCACTGAGAGTGAAGACTTAAGTTTAGTTGTGGGAATTCCAGAACCACCACACTGCTTTGTAGATCCTTAAGGCAGTAGAGTGTATAAATAATTTAATAATGTCGGTAGTACAAATTTGGTACTTTTGAGACAACAGAATGCAAAAGATTAGAGGTTTAAAGAAAAAAAATCCTTCTAATTACCTAATTATTGTGTGTGCCTTAAAAACAAACTTGGTATCACTTGCAATTCTATGTTCACTTATAAGATCCATCTGTTGTCCTATTAGGCAGAAATGTTGCTCTGAAAATGAAGTACTGCCAGGAAGTTTCACTTGAGTCTGCATTCATTAATTAACACCTCCATATGTGAATGTCAAGTCAGAGAGATAATAGACTCTGCGGCATGGATTTCCTCATGCCGATGGATCTTCCTGGCTGTCAGTAACTTAGTACTGCATAACTGTCATAGGTCTTCCTGTTAGGAACCCTTATCATTGTGAGTAAGGCAGCTGTATATACCTCAGGGGAGACCACAACTAAGTTTAGTAGAGCCACACAGGAAGTTAGGAAAGCAGGAAGGAGGAAGTGTTACTGTGCTGATGTGCAAACCAATGTCTGCAAACTGCAGAGCAGCTGTGTATTCATTTGTGCAGAAACAAAATGTAAATAAATAAATAAGGAACACACTGGAAGATCACTTGAATGTCTCATTCACTGCATTACATGCTGTTTTTTTAGACACTCATTACAAAGATGGTGATTTTATTTAATGTAAATTAATTTGCTGTAATACTTTTTACATTGGTGCGTTTCTGTGCTTATGAAATGGGTGTAGTGCAGCATGATTGTTTTATAGTTCTAGGTCTGGTTAAAGTAATTAGGTGAACTGCTTGTCTTAATTAGATTTGCCAGGCTCGAAATAAAAAAACAAAAAAAAACAGTCATTATGTCTTTTTTTTCTGTTTTTACCAGCAGCTGACTTAGGAACGAATCACAGTGGACCACTGCCACAAGGCTTCAAACCATTTATCAGACTACCCACAGTAACTGAACAAATTGGAAATCCTGATGCCATGCAGAACCCAGAATCTCAGAAGTGCTGGTCAACAGGAGGAAGTGGATAGTGGCATATTTCGTAGATTTCTGTCCACCTTTGACACAAGGCATATGCCATTTACAGTGCAAAATGCTTGTAAATGTTGGCAAGAAAGTAGCAGGCAGGGTGGAGACCGTAGCAGGCATCTGTATGGCATGCGCTGGGGTGTGCATTGTGCATCAGTACACTGCTGCAACTGGTCCATTGTGTGCCGTCACAGCACAAAAAAAGAGCAAAAATAAGACGGTCTGCATTACATTTGAAGTGAAACTTCACAGGGTCTCACTGCTGCAGTAGACAAATCACAGTACCTCCACTGTGACTGCAGACAGAATCTGTACAGTGAGTGAATATGTGTTTTTTACTGTCATTATGCTAGTGTCATTTTAATTAATTTAATTGGCTGTTATATAGCTTTTGTTGACCACATTAGGTCCATTAAGTTTATAGTCTGTCAGAAGAGAGGTTTGTCGGAGCAGGAACATTCTCCTTAGCCTTTACTGTAAGATCCATGGAGTCTTTAACATTCACCTGAGATGCCACTGTTGTGACTTGAGTTGACATATCACTTGAAAAAAGCACTTCAGGAATGCATCACCCCTTTATGTTGCACTACAGTGTCAGTACTGTCATATGAATACATGCATCTAGCGTAAGGACAGAACTCATAGCATCCTGTTTTTTCCTTGCACTGAAGCCGAGTGCCACATAACTGACACTGGTCAGAATTAGAGAAGTTCTGCTGGGCAAACAGTAGTGCAGATGTCAGAAGTCCTGCCATGCGATGCTTGTTTTGCCACTTTGGATCCTAGCTAAGTGCCTTCTCTGTGGAATTTACGTGTTCTCCATTTGTCTCTGTTTTTTTTCTGGTATAAGCAGGCTTCTCTTACATTCAATTTGCTCACGTAGATGTGCACTGTGTGTGTGTGTGTGTGTGTGTGTGTGTGTGTGTGTGTGTGTGTGTGTGTGTGTGTGTGTGTGTGTGTGTGTTTGTGTGTGTGTGCGCGCGCATCCTATGATGGTCTGGCATCCTGCAACATTTGTAGTAGGATGTTAGAAGTCCATTCATTTCAAAACCCTGAGCCCATTTGTGGTCTTCAGTTCTGCTTAATGATCTATTTTCAGGGTGGGAAAAAAACCAAAACGTCTGTGATTTTTCCTTTTTTGCTTTGCAATTGAAGGTTAGAAAACATAATTTCAAACTGTTCATTGCTTTCAGCCGTTGAAAGAATAGTAATTTTAGTCGTGCCATTTTTAACCAGATAAAGGCAGTTTACAGTCACCTGGCTGGACCAAAGAGCTGTCCAGAAAGAAAGATAACTGTACTAGTCTGATCTTACAAGATTAAAGGTTCAGGTCCAAAACAGGTTCACTTTTCCACGACATTTTAGTTATTTGTTTTGAACTGACCTACATATTCAGTAGCTGAACATGTGTTATCTGTCTCTGGGCTGAGATGTGGTATTCCTTTCTCTGTGCCTTATTTCTTAGATGTTTCTTAACAGTAACAAACCCCTTACTACAACTTCTGAGTTTATTTCTACTTTCCTTGTAGCATGCACACTGAGAAACACTATATACTCTTTAATAATATTACATATAGTTTTATTCTTTAGCTTTCCTGCACTCATGAAGCAAAAAGCCGTGGTAGTTTTCTTCAGCTGTATATTTGTATTTTCAGTGTTGTTGCTGTGCAAACTTAAAATGTATCCTCAGTGTTAGTGTGCAGAAAGCATCTGAGTACATCACCATGTACACCCATATTGAACCTAGCTAGATTGATTTTTATTGCAGTCTGGCATTACTCATTTCTTACACTTTTCTGCATCATCATTTTGTGTGCTTTTCCGTTGGATTCCAAAACATTTCATATGCAGGAAAAGGTATTAGTATGAGCTTGCATTATTTTTTGGATCAAGATTGATTGCAAACAAAAGCTCGAACATTGTTAATGTAGGTGATGTACTATACAAACCTTCATGCCTCTGCAAATGATGCATAGATGATTCCATTAAATTTCTCTGAATAATTTGCATGCCTGTAATTACTGGATGTTAAGTTGTCAATCTCGCCTTCATTCTTGCTGGATGGGTTCGGAGCCGATCCTCGGCTCCGACTCTGCACTTGCTTTAGCTCGAGAACTCCTTTTACCAGCTCGAGGCAACCCTATATCCCATGATGCAAGGCGGAACTACCTCAGATCTCGTTTGCCGCTTAGCGAAAGAGGTCTCCTTTGCCAGCTGAGGTAAGTTTTTCTTAGTCAAATAAGAAAAAGTGTAGTTAGGGGTTTATTTTTCCCTGTTAGTGTTAGTGTAGTCTGTAATTAGTTACAGCCCACCCTATTCCCTATTTTTCAACCTTCTGATAAACTTTTATAAGTTTTAATTTAAAGTAGTTTAGTCAGGCCTAGTTCCCTTAGTTATCCCTTCCTGTGTGTTTGTGTAAGGGATTAATTTGTGTGTTTGTGGGGACTGTTTGTGTTCTATCCTCCTAAGGATGTCAAAAGAAGGCAAGGTCTCAGGCTTCAAGAAGTGTGACCAGTGCTGTCAGAAAATGTCTCTGACAGACGGTCACACTTCTTGTGTTTATTGCCTGGGGCCTTTGCACCTGCAGGACTCCTGTGCTTTGTGTCATGCTTTTAGCCAGAGAGTCCTGCAGGAAAGGAGGAATAAACTCATCCTCCGAGGTTTACTTAAACCTGAAGGTTCTCCTCCTAAATCAGGGTCAGGAAAACCTCATAAGCTACCGAAGGCTCAGGCTACAGTGTCCAAGCCTCCTCCGGTGGCTCCGGCTCCGTCGGAGCCGATACTTCTTCGACTCAAGTAGTGGGTTCGGTGCCGGCTGGCTCCGGTACCCTGACTACTGTGGCCTTGTCGGCTCCATCTGGAGCCGACACTTTATCCAGCATCGGAGCCGAAATCCTCGGCTCCATCTGGAGTTCTAGGGACTTCGGCCCGATGGCTTCGACCCGAAGAGATCTCGGTCTCCTCTATTATGAGTATCCACTGCCCGGGATCTCCTCTTTTGTCGGAGCGGAGCCATCGGAGCCGATCTTCGAGATCTTCCAGGCTGTCTGACCACGACTTGGAGAGGGTGGTAAGCAGGCTGTTGAAGTCTCAGGCACTGGCCCAAATGCTCCATAGCCCGTCTCAACAGACTCCGGCTATAGCCCCAATTCTTGAACTTCCTCCGCCGACTCCACACCAGAGTTCGGAGCCGGAGCTTCTTGGGACAGCGACTGTTTCGATGCCGGAGCCGATACATCCTTCGGCTCTGTCGTCCTCGGCTCCGATCTCCTCCTTGAGACCTTCCTTGGAGGGATCCGGTCGTCGGGTTTCCACTGTCGGCTGCGAGGGGGCTAGTGGCATCAGACCCTTGTCCGACCCCGCTCTCCCTCTCGGGGCTTCGGCTTTAGTAATCTCGGCGCCGACATCAGCCTCGGAGCCTTCTCTCTCTTTGGAGCCGACCATTCCTGTCTCTTCGAGCGGGTATGTTCCGCCTCCCGGGAGAGGAGCCTTTGAGGTGATGAGGAGTGTCCTGGCCTCTGAGCCCGGTCAACGGTCCATCCCTCTAGCTCCTCCCTCATCAGTGCCTGCAGATGCCTCTTGCCAGCCTCTTGCTGTCAGGCCCAGGGATCCATCGCCCCAGGTTTCCCCACTGGGAATTTCCTCCTCTTCCGAGGTTTCTCCTGACCCTGCAGGGGAACCCCTCGGAAGAGGACGTAAGAGGAAACACACAGACTCCCTGAGTCTACTACATCTGATACCGACTTGGATGAGTCGGAGGGTTCCCCACGGTCCCCTCTGAGGATGTCTCCTTTTCAGACATCCTTGAGCTCCTCAAACAGAGGGGAATTGGCCCTCCATTGACCCCTCCGAGGATGAGTCGGTATACCTGGAGGCTTTTGGATCCCGACCCTCCACCTCCTGGGTGTCTCCGCCTTTCGACCCACTTATGCAGGTAGTGACTCGGAAGGCGTGGGCGGCTCCAGATTCTGTGGAACCTGTCCCCAGAAGACCATCCAAGTTCATTACGGCCCCGTCGGATAAACAGTTCCTTTCCAAAGGTGTCTCTGTGGATGCTATGGTGGCGGCGGCCACCAAGAAGGAACTGGTGGATCCTTCAGTACCTGTCCATCCTCCTAACAAGGATTCTAGGACCATGGACAGGTATGGAAAGCGGATGTTTTCTTCAGCGACCTTTGCTATGCGTTCGCTGAATTACCTTTGTCACTTCACCAGGCTTCAACGAGATATTCTCAAGGAACTGGGTGAAGTAGTCCAGGATCCTTCTGCTGCTGGGGCTCAGGAAAAGATTGCCTCACAGCTTGCTATCCTGAATTCCATTTCTAACTCCTCCATGCGGCTCATATCTTATGCGGCCGATGGAGCGAGCAGGGCCGCATGCACAGGAGTTGCTCTTAGACGCCAAGCCTGGATGCGGCTGTGTAATTTTGAGGACCCCTTTAAGGCATCCTTCACTAATACCCCCTTTGATGCTTCGGCTTTGTTCGGACCTCAAGTGAAGGATACCTTGACCAGGTGTGAGCAGGACGGTAAAACTCTTTCTGCCGTTGGAGTCCAATTTTCCGCTCCTTCTAGACCATATCCCAAGGGTCAGAAAGGGGGGAAGATGTGGTTCCGTAAAGCCCAAGGAGCTACACCGACACACGTGGTCAGTTTACCCCAGAGGCAGAGGGGTAACAATAATAGACGCCGCCCTAGAGGCAGGGGGGGTCCTCAGAACCAGGGCAACAGGGAGTCTCTTCCTGAGAAGCCCTTTCAGCATCCCTGAGGTGTTGCCCGACTGTCCACCCTTGGAGGCAGTCGGGGAAGGATTTCACTGTACCCAGTAGCCTGGCAATCCCTATCCCAAGAGAAGTGGGTACAGTCGATTATATCCGAGGGTTACAAGATCCCCTTCGAAGGTTTCCGTACCTCCACAATCCCTTCCAGACATCTCACCCGGTCAAAGGGATTTGGCAAAACAGGAGGTTTCAAAACTCCTAGAAAAGAGCCGTCCAGACAGTACCGCAGACCAAGTAGGATTCGGCCTACTCAAGATTCTTTTTGGTCCCCAAAAGGACGGAGATTGGAGACCAATATTAGACCTGAGCAATCTGAACAGATTTGTCAAAAGGCAAGATTCCGGATGGTCACGCTTCAGTCCATTCTGCCCTTTCTGGGCAAGGACAACTGGATGTGCTCTATAGACCTTCAGGATGCGTACTATCACATAAAGATTCACAGGCGCTCCAGGAGGTTTCTCCGCTCGGCTAGGGACCAGTCATTACCAATTCAGAGCCCTGCCCTTTGGCCTCACTTCAGCCCCCAGAGTGTTTACCAAATGCATGGCAGTGGTCACAGCTCATCTGAGACGTCTAGGATTCCAGGTGTTTCCTTATTTGGACGACTGGCTCCTCTCCGCCACCACCAAGTGTCAGCTTCTTCAGTCCAGAGACTACACCCTTCAGCTTTGCAAGAATCTGGGAATTTCAGTAAATTTCGAAAAATCTTCTCTGCTGCCTTGCCAATCTATCACCTTTATAGTCGCAGAGTTAAATACCGTCAAAATGTTAGCCAGACTAACAGATCAAAGAATTCTGGACATCCAAAATTTGTTCGGCTTCTGTTACAAAGCAACAAGATCAAAGCCAGGTTTGTCCTGAAAGTTCTAGGCCTAATGGCTGCGGCCATTGTTCTTCTACCACTGGCTCGCTTTCACATGCGTCTCCTGCAGTGGATGCTATTCACGCAGTGGTCATATCACAATCTTCCGATGAGACACGAAATCTTAGTAACACAGTCGTGCAGGGCTCATCTGGGCTGGTGGATATCTTCCCCTCTTCTTCATCAGGGTCGACCCTTTGTTCCCCCTCCTCCAGTTGCCACAGTCACCACGGATGCCTCTCTGATCGGGTGGGGGGGGCATTATCAGGGCAGGATGGTCCACGGGACGTGGCAACCCATAGAATACCATCTGCACATAAATGTCCTGGAGATGAGAGCAGTGCTTTTAATGTTGCAAGCCCTCGATGACTTTCTTCCCACGGGGACTATTGCAGTACAGACGGACAACATGTCCGTGGTCTGGTACATCAACAAACAGGGCGGAACCAGGTCCTATCCCTTATGTCGAGAAGCTCTCAGACTTTGGCAATGGGCGATCTCTTCTCAGCGGTTTCTGATAGCAGTGCACATCCCCGGCAGGTCCAACCTATTGGCGGACAGGCTAAGCAGATCTATTCTGATGCCTCACGAGTGGTCTCTCAATCAATCTGTAGTGGATCAGATTTTTCTGAAGTGGGGCACTCCTTGTTGCGATCTTTTCGCTACCCCTCAGAACAACAAGTGCCCAGACTATTTCACTCTATTTGCCCTTCCAGGCCAACCCCTGAGAGACTCTCTAACCCAGGATTGGCCTCGGGGACTTCTTTATGCTTTTCCTCCCTTTCCATTGATTCCACAAGTCATTCAGAAAGCCACCGTTTTGAGAGCCAAATTGATCCTCATTGCTCCTTTTTGGCCTCGACAAATTTGGTTTCCATCTCTGCATTGTCACCTTCTGGTGCAGCCCTGGCATCTGGACCCAGTTCCGGATCTTTTGATCCACCAGTCGGGTCAGCAGCACCGGGCCATTCATTCTCTCAACCTCACTGCTTGGTTGCTCCACTTCCTTCCCTAGCCAGGCTACCAATGATTTCTGACTCAGTCAGAGACATTTTAGTATCTTCTTTGAAGTCGTCCACTAGGACTATTTATGCTAGCAAGTGGTGACGGTTTTCGATTTGGGCAAACTCCAGAAATATTGATCCTTTTACTGCTCTGTACATTCTGTTTTAGATTTCCTAGCGGAGGTTTTTCATTCGGGATCCTCGTCATCTACAGTCAAAGTACAACTGGCTGCCATTTCCAAGTATCATGTTGGCTTGCATGACAATAACATCATGTCTCATAGATTATGCAAGGCCTTTTTGAGAGGAGTTTTTCTCCTAAAACCACCTATAAAGCATCCTCCTCCGCAATGGGATCTAAACTTAATGTTAGCATCCTTGATACTACCTCCTTTCGAACCGTCTGCTTCATGTTCTTTGAAGTTATTGATGTGGAAAACTATATTTTTACTGGCTGTCACTTCTGCAAGAAGGGTTTCCGAGATTCAAGCTCTCTGTATTCGTTCACCTTATTTGGTTTTTCGTAAGGACAGGGTATCATTAAGAACTAACCCTTCCTTTCTCCCCAAGGTTGTATCTCAAACCAATATTAACCAATCTATAGATTTACCAGTCTTTTCCCTAACTATTCTGACAGAGCTGAACAGAAATTGCATTTTTTGGATGTCCATCGTCAGCTCAGGTACTACTTGCATAGGACTAAACAAATTAGAAAATCGGACCAATTGTTTGTCTCTTATGCAGAAAACAGGTTAGGTCTTCCAGTTTCTAAAGTGACCTTATCCAGATGGTTGACTTCCACCATTTCCTATGTGTACTCTCTCAGAGGCAAACAACTACCTTCTAAGCCAAAAGCACACTCGACCAGGAGTCTATCCACTTCTGCAGCTTTTCAGGATAGACTTCCCATTGATACCATTTGTGCAGCAGCTACTTGGGCCACGCCTCATACCTTTGTTTCTCATTACAAGTTGGATTTGGCCTCCAGAGATAGGGCCAGTTTTGGTTCCACAGTTCTCAAGAGTCTGTTCCATTGAGCCACCCGGGATACAGGTGCTAGGGATGCGGTCCCATCCAGCAAGAATGAAGGCGAGATTGACAACTTAACATTTAGAAGTTATGTACCTACCATAACGCTCCATGTTAGTTGTCTTCTCGCTTCTTTCTTAAGGCCCCTCCCTCCTTCCCCTGGCCTGGACAGATCTTGAAGAGTTCCTATTAGTTTGTTTCCTCTGGATCTTTGTTATGAGGACTTCTTTTAGGAAACTTTGTTCCTAATTTGGTTAGGATAACCTTTAGCAGGGTAAGTTAGCTGCCAAACGAGATCTGAGGTAGTTCCGCCTTGCATCATGGGATATAGGGTTGCCTCGAGCTGGTAAAAGGAGTTCTCGAGCTAAAGCAAGTGCCGAGTCGGAGCCGAAGATCGGCTCCGAACCCATCCAGCAAGAAAGAAGGCGAGAGAAGACAACTAACATGGAACGTTATGGTAGGTACATAACTTCTAATTTTCTCTGCCAAATGTCTAGCTTCACCCATCAATATAAAGACCAACTAGCAAAGGTACATCAGTATAAAGACCAACTAGCAAAGGTACACACACACACACACACACACACACACACACACACACTCATATGTGTGTGTGTCTGTCTTCCACAATAGATGCTGGTATTCCTGTCCAACCTCCCACAATTCATTGTAGCACTCCTGCTATATCATCCTTCAGATGAGAAAGAAGCAATGTCTCAGCTGTCTGAAATACTGATACAAGGGTGTCTGGTGTGTAATACATGAAATATTCTGTACAGCAGGCATAGGGAATGAATTTATACAGTGGTCCAAATGTATCTTGGCAACTGTAGCTTGCTGATGTAAATGCATTCTAGTTGAAGACCGCAAAAAAGTGAATTTAAAGTAGTTTTAATTTAAAAACTGAAAAACTTTCCTTTTCACGTGCATGCTGCACATAAGCTGTACGCCTGTGAATCACGTCATCACATACAACTTGATGGTGTAATTGAGAATGTTATTTGTTTGTTCTGTAATTGAGAATGTAGCTGAACCAGACTTTTTGATTAATTGAATTTGGTATTTACAGACAGTGTACAGGCAGAATGAAGAAAACATTTTAAGTAAAAATGCCTTTTTGTTTGTGGAAAACCAAATAAAAGAAATTTGGATTATTTTCTCTTGACACTGTGCATGTTAATGAAGGAAAGTGCTTACTGCAGTTCGGTAAGGCTACTTGATTTGGTTAAGACTCTGATTAAGAAAGGTAACACCTTTGGTTGTTATGACTGCAGTTGTCAGAGATATTTGACATTATTATTTATTATCACTGTCACTGCAAGTATTGACCCATATGCGGGATCATCTTATACAGATTGTTTTTCATCTCCCACAGGGTTTGTGCGCGGGTTTGTCCCACTCCATTTATACTCTATAAGCCACTCCCTGACACACATTCATCCAATCACATTTAACACTGTAGCCACATCACTTCACCACACCCTTATTCACTCCTCATTCATTTACTCCCACTTATCCTCTTTAAACAATCACACTTGAACTGATTCACTGATTTTACTCTTCATTCACTGCTATAACACTTAACACCACCACACTCTATATCTATCCAAGACCTTTATCTGAGTAAATATATTTTACCCACCCCTTCAGTTAACATGCCCTACATATCATTATTATGTCAACCAATACTGCTAATGACCCTTGTACTGCTAACACACTTCACCTTATGTCATAATAAACCACATAATGCACTACCTCATCATACCATCTCAACCTTTCACACAACAAACAAAACACCACTCACACCTTACATCCCCCCCACATTTCCTATACATACACATCTGTACTCACATTCAAAAAACTATCTTACCCTCACACCTTTTCAATAACCCACCCATAAGATATCACAAGCACATATCTTACATCATAAAAACCAAAGTACAAATAGCAGCCAGACTCTCTCTCAGCGGAGACATACATCCAAATCCTGACCCACTGGTTAATAGTACCCCATTACCTAACTGTAATCTATCTCAAAACAAATTCCAACTTCCTAGACAACCAAATGACCTATTCATTCTTAATATGAATGTTAGACATATTAGCAATAAAGTTCATGACCTTCATGCCAATCTTTCAATCTACTCTCCTGACATAGTAGTACTAACTGAAACCTGGTTGAAACCCAGTATCTCCAGTAATGAAGTTCTGCCATCAGGCTGTAACATGCAACGTAAGGACCATACAACAAAAAAGGGAGGTGGGGTAGCCATACTATTCAAAAACCAACTACCTGTTGAAAGCCTAGATATAAACACTCCTATGTTAGGTAATGTAGATATCATACTTGTAAAATTAAAACTTAACTCTAGAAAATGTATTAATATAATTGACTGCTACATACCTCCTGGCATTAACACACCTATCCTGGAGACACTACTTGATTGGGCTTCTGAATTCCTCCATAATGAAACTATCATACTGGGAGACTTCAACATTGACTGGTCAACATGTGACTCCAGTACCCCCTCAAACTTCACCAACCTCCATGGATATTCTCAGGTCATCCACTCCCCTAATAGAATTGACAAAAATTCTAACAAACAATCTATACTTGATTTGATTTTGCCAAGTAGACCAACCCTCATATGTCATTCAGTCTGTCTCCTGACAGCATGAGTAACCACTTACCTACATATCTAATTAGACATCACACCAACCAGGAAAAGCCCACTACTTATCAGATAATATGCAACAAGAAAAATGTTAATCCATTTACCTTTAATTCAGCATTAAAAGGATGTAACTAAACTCTTTTTCAAGACTCTCAACCTTGATGATGCAGTCCTATACTTTAATTCTACCTTCTTAGACATCTTAAACTCTCAGGTCCCTCCTAGAATACTTAGAGTCAAAGATAACTACTCCCCATGGTTAGGCAAAGAGACTAGATCTCTGTTGAAATCTAGAGATAAAGCCTGGGCACTCTGGCATAAAACTGGATCCCACATAGACAAGCAGGCATATCAGTAGTGCAACAAGGTTTACTATCATTTATTCGAAGTGAAGTCGGACGACACCACTTCTTTCGAAAATCAGAATGTCGACCATAGGCATTGTTGAACACTGATATTGCCGAAATACACATCTGCCCCTATCTCGACCCATGTTAAAACCCGTCCCTAGGTAGCAGTCGACATGTATTTCGGCAATTCCGGTGTTTGACATTGTGAATTTCCCACAATCTCGGTTGACCCTGTGAACAGTTGACCGAGTACATTTCAGGTATATAATAGTAAACCGTGCAACAAGGCAAAGAAAAATGTCAAGAAAGACAAAATCAACTACTACCACAACATACAAACAAAATTTCAAAATAACCCCCAAAAATTCTGGTCAGCCACTAACAACATTCTCCTTCCTGGTAAATCAGATACTCCCCCTCCAAAAACAACCGATACCACTGTCAGTGTTGCCACCCATTTCAATAAATTCTTCACAGAATCCGTTCTGGCTGTAGCTAACTCACAAAAATGTCAGTCCTCTAACTTTCCACCCAACAACCTTACTAACAACAATGGTTTTACTTTACATCCTGTCTCTACTAACTCTATCAAAAAAACTCCTTATGAAACTTAAAACTACCATCCTTGCCGCTGATAATCTCCCTGCTGAATTTCTGAAAATAGCAGCTGATGCTATTGCATATCCAGTATTTATTCTTATCAACCACTCAGTCTCTGAAAACCTAGTCCCTGATATATGGAAAACCTCTTATATCTCCCTGTCACAAAGGGGGTAACTCAAAGGAGTTAACTAACTGTCAGCCAATAGCAATGCTCTCCAGTGTCCAAAATACTCGAGAGGTGTATACACACACAACTTTTGAATCACTTTAACACACATAGCCTCCTCACAAGCACTCAGCATGGATTTAGGCTCTATCACAGCACGACAACAACCCTTGGTGTCATTCTGTCAAACAGTAAACAACCACCGAAATAAGGTTAACTATGTCTCTGCTATCTTTTTGGCTTTCTCAAAAGCATTTGATATGGTTAACCATAACAAACTTATTAATTCCCTCTCAGAACTTAATCTTAGTAAATCCACCATCACATGGTTTCATAGCTACTTGTCTGGTAGGCTGTTACCAGTCACAGTGGGTGTTCCTCAGGGCTCTGTCCTGGGTCCTATACTATTCTCCATCTTCCCTAATAACCTCCACACTTCCTCTTTACATGCCTCAGTCATCCAATATGCTGATGACTCTACACTAATCTGCACCTCTCCCTCCCTCAATGAACTCCACTCACTAACACAGGCCTCTTTTGTGTCTGTAGAAGAATGGCTTACTAAAGATCAGCTAATAATAAACCCCAACAAAACCAAACTTCTCATATTCCACCCTACTAACCACTCCATGTATTTACCCACTTTTTCTATCACCTCTGACAGTAATACAACTATCTCTCCAACTACTCACACCAAACTCCTAGGAGTTGAAATCAACTGTTATATGAAATTTGATGTTCAAATTTCACTCACCGTGAAGAAAGTTCATAAAAAGCTGGGGGTACCATATAGAAATAAACAATGTCTCACTAACATCACCAGGGCTAAAATAGCCAAAACACATCTCATCTCTGCACTTCTTTATGCCTCCTGTATTCGCACCAATCTTAGCAAATCAAACTTATCTAAACTTGAGGCCTGCTACAACAAGATTGCAAGGTTTGCCAGCAGTAGACCACGTCTTACACACCACTGCTCTCCGCTAAAACAACTCAACTGGCTTGAACTTCTCCATCTTATACTTTATAACCAGCTTATACTAACACATATGATTCTCTACAACCCAGATTAAACCCCTGCATTACAAAACATAATACATCCTTACTTCAGTACTAGAGTTCTACTCTAACAACAAACCTCTACTTAAAATCACTAAAGGCAACAATTCCGCAGGAGCCTCTCTATATTCAAACTTTGTCCTCCCCACGCGGTTGAGTGACGTTTAAAGACATGCGGGTAGGTGCATGCGTGAATGGGTGAGCCTTCTTTGAAAGTTGGGCGTTAGGCAACTCGGCATTGTAAAAATCCAGTCATTAGCGGACCAGAGTTCCTCTGTGGCGACCTCTAACCGGGAAAAGCTGAAAGACAAAGACCTCTCTATATTCAAACTTTATAGCTAAAAAATGGACCACTCTGCCCACTAATATTTCCACCACTATATCTCTTACCCTGTTTAAGAAATCTCTGAAAACATACCTCCAAACTACCTGAATCTGTATCTGTGACTCCTCAGGCTAGTATAACTCCATCTTCTGTTAACATCTGTTCCCTCTGGCAATGAAAAGATGGTATCCTAGCTTAATTTGATGTAATTGTTTTTATTATTCTATTGCCACCCTAATTTTACTTAATGTAATCTGTATAATGCATCTTAGCACTATTTGATGTAAGGGTTTTTTCTGTTGCCATTCTAGTTTTATTTGATGTAATCTGTACAAGTTATACCCCTGTAACTGTGTACATGGACACTTTTATACATGTTAAATGTGGAACTTTTCTCCCCAGGCTGCTGCTGAAAAAGGACTTGTGTCCAGTCGGACTTTCCCATTAACTAAATGTAAAATAAATAAAATAAATAAGTTACGCTTTGGTTCGCTGACTCCTTCTGACATTTCACATTGTACTCTGTTTTCATTTGGGTGATTGAAGTGTGCAGAATACTGTAATGGTCTACAGTAGTTATTTACTGACTTGTCATTAGATCACAAGTAAATCATACAGTATTTTTCAAATAGCTCTACTTTGCAACTTGCCATAGTAAAAAAATATTACAGCAAGTAAATTGGCGTAGGGAAATTAATCTTACGCTGTATTGAAATCCTTAAGGTTAGAGCAGTCTTAGTTGAGGTTTCTTATTAGTGCTTGGAAGTTTCAGAATGAAATATGACTGGAGGGAGACTGAGGAGATGGCCTTTTATGAGAAGGCAACAAGTGCACTGACTGTTAGCTTTTCACTGCCAAAGTTTTACAGTCTCTGCAATACCTGGTTTCCCTTGTGGATGCTATGTTTAACATGCAATGAGCATGTATACAGAATACAGGAATGGTCTGCAAAACTTCTCAGCTTAATTATATATATATATATATATATATATATATATATATATATATATATATACACACACACACATACACGCACACACATGTATAGCTAGAGCGCTATATATATATATATATATATATATATATATATATATATATATATATATATATATATATATATATATATATATATATATATATATATATATATAGACACACATACATATATACTCGTGTGTGTGTGTGTGTGTATCATACATATGTATGTGTGTGTGTGTGTGTGTATGTGTGTATATATATATATATATATATATATATATATATATATATATATAAATATAAATATATAAAAACTTTAAAATATATTATAACTAAAAAAAGATAAAGTAGTATTGTCAAACATCAAATTCAGTGTTGCACTGCAGTGAAATGGGCAAGGGCAGAAAATTAATCTTAAGTAAAGTTTTTTTAACTCATCATAGAGATGTTCTTCGTTTTCCATTGCTGCAGTCCTTACTATTGGGTATAGTCCGCATCCAGTCGGCCCGAATACCAGAGTATAAGGCTGACGTCGGTCAGGGCGCATTAGACTGACGTCAGTACGTCAGGGTACTAATGCGCATGACCGACGTCATATCCTCAGTCTTTTTTGCCGCATGGTCCGATGCAGAAGCAATTTTGCGAGTGCAGGTTGGCGTTCTGAAATATTTCAAACCGGAGTTTCAGACCGAAACAGAGTTGGCTAAGTACCCGTTGGGAACATTTTGGTTTTTCTTGCCTCAGTATTTTACCGGATGTCAGAAAAAGTGAATAACTGTATTTCTTGTGGGAAACAGATACCTCATAGGGATTACCATACCTTGTGTATACCTTGTTTAGGGCCTGAGCACGACGTTGTTGGTTGCCGCTCTTGTGCTAGGTTTAACAAACGCACTATTAAGAGGAGGTTAGACTGTGCCAGGTTAGTGTTTGGGAAGCGTTGCAATTATAAAATGCCGTCGGATGCTCCGACGCTTCGTCCAAGAAGCGCAAGGACAAAACACCGAAGCCTAGGGTTGATGAACCGGCAGTCCCGGACGTCGGTTCTTTAGAAGGCTCAGTGGAGCCAGAGGTTTTGCCAGGAGTTTCCATGGAGTCCCAGGCAGAAACTTTACTGTTACAGGATGTGCCTTCTCAGGAGGTAGGCCAGGCTGAGGGGGCTTCTCAGGTAACTGTTCTTCCCTCTCTTCCCAAGGTAGTTAGAGCCTCTCCTTCTGTTGCCAAAACTTCTTTGAGGGGTAGGCCTAGTTCAGCTTCAGTGGGGGCTTCTCCTAGCATTTCGGGTTCTGTACCTAAGAAACATATGCTTAAAATGGCAGAAGATTTGATTACAATGATTAGAGGTTCTATGCCTCCGCCTGATAAGAGGCCTAGGGTGGAACCGGAGTTTGATAGTTTTGAACAGTGTTCTGAGGCTTCAGAGTCTTCTGGAAGACTTGCAGGAGTATCCTACTTATTCTGATTCTGATGTGGATGATTCCACTCCTACAGCTTCTCCTCCTGAGGATTTCTCATTTTCAGAGACTCTGCATTCCATGAGGGAGCATTTTAAATGGGAAGGCCAGGATTACTCTGATTCCAGGAAAAGGCTTAGGGAATTCTTGTTTTTGCCCCAGCATAGGCCTTTAGCTATTCCTCCTGTGTTGAATGTGGTGGAAGATGTTTTTGCAGAGGCTTCCCTGAACCCTGACTCTTTGCCTCCTGCTCCTGTTAAACCTGATAGGTATTATAGGGTGCCCAAGCTCATAAGTATTTGTTTAAGAGTCCTAGGGCGGACCCAGAAACTGTTTCTCAGGGGCCTAAAGGTGTTAGAGCTTCTGTGGTTAAAAATCCTGTTCCCACTGATAAAGAGGCAAGGGCTTTGGATAGGTGGGGAAAGAAAGTGTATACTTCTTCCACTCTAGCCATGAGAGCGTTGAATTGTCAGTTTCACATGCTAAAATATCAAAATTATCTCCTTTCACAATTGAAATCTAAGGTGGATGCTTTGGCGGAAGGTATTGAGTGTAAAGAGTTGCTGGATTTGGTTCATGTGTCTGAACAAGTGGGTAAGCATTCTTTGCAATGTGGTTTTGATGCTGTACAGGCCTCCTCGAGGGTGGCTGCTACTAGTTCTGTTCTTCGGCATGCCTGGTTGAAGGATCAGAATTTAGCTGAGCATGTTAAGACAAGGATTTTGGATGCTCCTTTACAGTCTGATGTGTTGTTTGGATCGCCTGTGGAAGCAGTTTTAAAGAAAATGGAGGACAAAGCTAAGTCTATGCAAACTGTTAAAGATTTTTGCAGGTGCAGCCACCAAGTTTAGTAGGAATTGGCCTGCTAAGGGGTGGACATATCCTGCTTATGATTCCCAGTCTAGGGGTAGGTCTAGACGTGGTAGGGGCAGGGCTCAAGGTTTTTTTAGGCCTAGATCAGGGAGTTCACCTGCTCAGACTTCTGGTGAGGGCAGGGGTCAGTCCTTTCGTAAACAGACCCAATGACCTGCCTTTTCAGCTGCCAGTAGATTCTCGTCTGGCAGCTCCTTTGGGAGGAAGACTGTCTCTTTTCAAAGAAAATTGGGATTTAATTACTCAAGACAGATGGGTGTTGGATATCATTCACCACGGTTACAGGTTTTATTTCCACACAATGCCCCTTTCAAAGGCATGCCAGACGTTCCTCCTCCACAAAGAAAAGAGGCTCACAAGCAAGTTTCTCAGTTACTCCAGATGGGGCCATTCAGCCAGTCCCTGTATCAGAAAGGGGCCTAGGATTTTATTCTCGCCTGTTCCTAGTACCAAAGAAGGGGAACACGTGGAGACCAATTTTGGATTTATCTCTCCTCAACACTTATCTGGACATTCCCAAGTTCAAGATGTTGACGTTACAACAACTTTTACCTCTGCTGGGCAAAGATCACTGGATGGTAACTTTAGATCTCAAGGAAGCTTACCTTCATGTGCCTATAAGGCTAAGTTGCAGGAAGTATCTGCGATTTCGAGCTGGAAATTCTCATTATCAGTTCTCTGCATTGCCCTTTGGCTTATCTACTGCCCAGAGTATTCACAAAGGTTCTGGCTCCAGTGATAGCTTACTTCAGGCTACAAGGAATTCAAATCTATCCTTACTTGGACGACTGCCTGATCCTGGCTCAAGAAAAGGAAGACCTTCTACAGCATCTGGAATATGTTATAGCAGTGCTAAGATGCCTAGGGTATTCTGTGAACGAAATAAAGTCCAGTCTAGTACCCTCTCAAGACATGTGCTTTCTGGGTGTGAGACTGAATACAGCAGCCCAGATGGCCTTTTTAACCCCGGACAAACAAAAGAGTCTATCACTTTACTTCCATCAACTATCTCATCAGTCCGTGCTGACTGCAAGGACAGTCCTTCAAGCATTAGGGTTCATGGCATCTTGTATTCTGGTGCTTCCCAATGCCAAACTGCATATGAGGAAGCTACAATGGTATCTCAAAAATGTATGGACACAGCACTGCCAGGATTTGGACACTGTCATTCAAATAATACCTTGCCTTCAGGAAGAATTTTTGTGGTGGGCTCAGGAATGTCACCTAAACAAGGGACTCTCTGTGGCCCGGCCAGAGGCGAGTCAGATTTTAACGACAGATGCCTCGGACATTGCTTGGGGAGCTCATCTAAATGGAAAGTGGATACAAGACAAGTGGCCTGCCAGACTACAGCATCTACATATCAACATGAAGGAGATGTTAGCAGTCCAGTTTGCATTAATGGCTTTCAAGGAGTTACTTCTTCCAGGGCAGGTGTTGATTCTAACAGACAACACAACTGTCATGTGGTACATCAACAAGCAAGGGGGAACACATTCTTATCCTCTATGCAGGCAAGCGATGATTTTATGGGAGACTGCGCTAAGCTTGCAACTAACTCTTCAGGCAAGGTTTCTGCCAGGAGCACAGAACTCCTTAGCAGATGTGTTAAGCAGACAAATCATGGATCCCCACGAGTGGAAACTGGATCTTCATGTATTTCGAAAATTGACAGTGTCATGGGGAACTCCAGACATAGATCTGTTCGCTTCTCCACTAAACCACCAGCTGCCACAGTATTGCACAAAGGGGTTTCATCACTCAGCTTGGAAAGTGGATGCTCTGTCTTTCAGTTGGAAAAACCTTCATGTGTATGCCTTTCCTCCTCTGCCTCTTCTTCCAAAGGTACTATTAAAGGTCAGACAAGACAGGCCAAGGATGATTTTGATAGCTCCAGATTGGCCTCGGCAACACTGGTACCCACTACTACGGAGTCTGGTAAGGAAGCCTCCATGGCCTTTACCTCTGATTCCTCATCTGTTATCTCAGAAGGATGGTCATCTGCTCAATGTCAAGCTTCACTCTCTTCATCTAACAGCCTGGCATATTCTGTGTTGAAACACAGCAGGTCTCAACTTCCTCAACAAGTTTTAAATGTGATTATGGAAGCTAGAAGACCTAGTACAAGGAAAGTGTACGCAGAAAAATGGAAGAGATTTTTATTTTGGAGTACAGCAAAGAATTTGCAGGTTTCTGAGCCGAATTTGAGTGTGGCTCTTCAATACCTTACTGAGTTATTGGACAAAGGTTTGTCCTTCTCTTCCATTAAGATTCATGCTGCAGCAATTTCAGCTCACTATGATTGTGACCCACCATTGTTTTCGCATCCTTTGTTCAAGCAGTTTCTTAGAGGGGCAAAGAATATAAGACCCCCACGTAGAGCTCCTACTCCTGCTTGGGATCTCAATTTTGTGTTGGAAAAACTTACTCTACAACCTTTTGAGCCTGCGGCTACTGCTGAATTGAAATACTTGTCATGGAAGACTGCTTTTCTGTTGGCTATTACTTCTGCAAGAAGGGTGTCTGAGTTGCAGGCCCTTATGGCAGTAGAGCCATTTTTGATTTTCCATAAGGATAGGTATCATTACGTACTAATCCTTCCTTTATGCCTAAGGTGGTTTCTAGTGTGGCTTTAAACCAAACTATTCATTTGCCTACTTTTTATGCAGATCCCCAAAATAAAGGGGAAAAGATTTTGCACACTTTAGATGTACACAGGCAATTGCGTTATTATTTAAGCAGGACTAAGGATTTTAGGCAGTCTCAGCAGTTGTTTGTTTCTTTTGCTTTGAGTTCACAGGGCAAGCCTGTGTCAAAACAAACTATTTCTAGGTGGATTGGCTTTTGCATTGCATTTTGTTATTCCCATCATGGCAAGGAGATTCCAGCTGGGATTAGGCCTCATTCCACTAGGGCTACTGCCACTTCAACAGCTTTTCTAAGGGGGGTGGCAACTAAGGATATTTTGGAAGCAGCTACTTGGAGTTCAGTGCATACTTTCTCTAAGCATTATCACCTTCCTATCTACTCTAAGTCTAGGGTTGGTTTTGCCACTGCTGTTTTGCAAGGCATGTTGTCAGCTCCTGCTTCTTTATGATTTGCCAGCCTCCCTTACCTCTGCTTTGGGATTCTACCCAATAGTAAGGACTGCAGCAATGGAAAACGAAGAACATAGTACAGTTTTGTACCTACCATAAATGTAGATGTTCGAGGATTCCATTGCTGCAGTCCAATTTACCCTCCCTCCTTCCCCTCTGTGTTTAGGGGTGGTTGTGTAGGTGAGGTTACATGCTTATATTTTTTGTATATAGTCTTGTATATATTGTACATATTTTTGGTGCAGGTATTTTGGGCCTTGTCTTTTTAGGGTCTTCTGACATCTGGGACAAGAAAAGACTGAGGATATGACGTCGGTCATGCGCATTAGTACCCTGACGTACTGACGTCAGTCTAATGCGCCCTGACCGACGTCAGCCTTATACTCTGGTATTCGGGCTGACTGGATGCGGACTATACCCAATAGTAAGGACTGCAGCAATGGAATCCTCGAACATCTACATTTATGGTAGGTACAAAACTGTACTTTGTTTCTGTCTGAACATTTCATATTAAAGTCTTGCAGAGGACTAAGATATGGGCAGCTTAGAGTCATGAGCAATAAAAGAACATTTCAAGAAGATAATGCTATGTGGTTTTATAGCTGGAGCTACCAGCCAGCCAAGTGCATTTGGTAGCTGAGGTCCCCGAGTTGTTTTATTTAGAAATTTGGGCTGGGATTCATAGACCAACACCATACAGGTAGGCATTACTAATGTTCTGGAGTTCTGTTTATGAAGTGACTTGCAGATGTGCTGGAAGTGCATTACACATTGTGTCTGAATCCGCACAACCTTAGAATTGCCATTAAATAACACTTGCTGTGCACTATTTGTGTGGGAATGCCACCCTTACTGTACAGTTGCATACTGCTACAGACAAATGGTCTTGTATTGTTATACACCACCAATAATTTTATGCAGTCACTTTAGTGCTTTACTTTTTTGCCATTCAGTTCACAGCAAGCATATAGATCTTGCATTTCTTAGTGGTTGCCAACAAAGTCACAGTAGAATGGTTAGCAGCCCTTATAACAACTTACTGCAACTTTTTTATGTTTGAGCTGTCTCTCCGCTTTCACTCTAAGCTGTAGTTCCTGTGGTACAAGGTTTTAATCCCTCAGTCGTCATTTGCCTGCTGTGTGACCTTGACAAAGTAATTTAGTCTGACCATGCTCCCAGGTTACCCCCGAAAAGGGATAATATGTCCAGTGGGCCTACCTGGGTAACACTTGGGTATCTTCATCATCATCGTTGTTACTGGTTGTTTCATTTCTGAAAGGCTTGGCATGGCAAAGACAAGATGCATTGTAAATGCTCAATTAAAAGTTGAATAAAAATCTTTAGTGAAATGCCTTGCTTAAAGAGTATGAAAGTTTGTTTACCATTTTGAGCTGTTTACTAGGAAATTATTGTATTCAGACAGCCCTTGTAGTGCTGCCTGTAATACATTATGCAAGGAGAGTTCCAGGAGCTTTGTACTGCAAAACGGAGTAGTACTTACTTCATGGAAGATATGGGTGTGATTCAGAAAGAGCCTTGTGACTGGGTCACAGTATGATTACTGGAGCAAAGCCAGACCGACACCATACCTATAGCTACACAGACTTGAGTAAAGCTGTAAAAAGAGAACGCTCTTTGCTTTATACCATTGAAGAAGTGATGTATGCTGTGCCACGAATTAAGTATTTTTTGTTCTTGATGAGAATCAAAGATTTCGGCAAATAAAGCTTGATAAAGAAAGTTCCAGGCAGCACACTTTAACTTCTCCTCTGGGGAAGTTGTAGATTGGAAACTTCCAAGCTGTGCACTTTCATTTCATATCTGTAAAACATGCATGCTCCATGTTTCATCATTGTTTCCAGCAGAGTCATAGCTGGCTCACCTCGTGCCTGGGGCCTCTCTCTGATCCTGAGGCCTTCTCTCCTCAGCTTTTCATTAAAGGTCTGCTCCGTTAAGTTGGTGCTCCAAGTCAGATCCATGACTCCCCTGCTTTTCAGTGGAAGAGCAAAAAATCGGCTTGCTACAGCTTATACCTCTCACAAAGTTCTGATACACTGAATTGCTTTGCTGTACTGGCATGTAGGAATCCTGGTACAGAAAGAAGAATGCAGAAACTTCCCTTCATGTTCATGCTGTCCAACATCTTGCGCCCGAAGCAGCTGCCCTCTTTGCCCCACTCTTTCTATTGCTTCTGGTTTCAAAAAGTTGTTGCAGAGGTAGTCGTGGGGTTGCACACCGTTTTTACTGTAAGTGATGAAATACTCATGTCTGTAAGGCTACTTTTACTGTAAATTGTTTTTCCCATTCTCTCTGTCTGACAAGAGATCCTGTGCAGTATGAAGTATAGGAGATAGAAATATTGTTCTCCTTGGAATTACATCTGCAAATATCTGAAAAATGAAAATGCTGGCACATTTCTTCTTAGCACAAAATGCATTATCCATACTAGTTCAAGCATGGAACATCATGCATATATCAGATTTCTTGCTTACATTTTGGACGTTATTTGGCAAATTTCTTTAACAAGAAATTGTATTGAGTCCTTTATACCAAAAATAAGCATATTGTTGGTTTCAGAAAGAATTTGCAGAGATTTTTTACACTCACCATTTTCCTCGCTCTTTGAGACTGATATTGTTTAGTCAGATTATCTTGCTGGGGTAAGGAATTGTGTAGCCCACAGTGATATAGTAGATTAGCACCATTACTGTTCGACTTTCTGTTCGTTCCAACATTAGCTTAATTTGTAATTTTTATGAAATGTGTGCCCTTTCATTGTTAATGCAACTACACGTAACATTGCATACAGCTCTTGTCATGCATGGTTCTGTTATGATAGTAGATTCTTAAAAAAGAAGACTAAAAATTGCCCTTTTCAGATCAATGAGTAACCCCTGTTGCCCCCACCCCACTGCCAGCCTACAACATCTTCCAGTGCCCATGAAGCCATGAGTCAAACTAAATTCTCTAATTCTGCAATACAAGATATGTAGTGTATCACATAAAACAGATTCCACATATTCAATTTATCCATTTTTTCTGTGTTTTCATGTTAGTTTTCAGCATTGACAGTGGGCATGTTGCTTGAATCTATTTCTAATGAATAGGGTATTAGATAGCTCACTTAGGTTTTTATAGGTGGACTGTCTTGTGATTGGGCTAGTTCCTGATGTAAATTTTAATGTTTTTTTTTTTAAATGACAGTTTATTTATTTTGAAGCTCTTTAGTCTAGTCAAATGTATATATGTTTGTTTTGTAGCTTAGTTAGTTTACATAGAATGGAGTCTGTTTTGTTGCCAGTACACGTTGACTGATTAGTTGCAGTTTGTGCTTTCTTTAACATTTTATTATTTTAATTTAAGTTTTTTTTTTCATTCTAGTAAGAATGCCTTTCATTTACAGGAGGTTAATATAGGATATGTGTGTGTGCCTTCTGTGGAAGGTTGGGTGCTGGGCTGGCAACTCGACACCGTAAAACTCCACTGCCAATCATGAGTGGACAGGTGATCCGCTGTGGTGACCCCTAACCGGGAAAAGCCGAAAGAAGAAGTGTTGTTTTTAGGGGATGTTGTGTGTGGATTTTTTGTTTGCAGTTTGTAAAGCTTTTATTATTAATTTATTTATTTGTTGCTAAAAGTAGGGAAAATGAAATGTACTATGTGTTCCAGTTTTTTCTTGAATTTTGTCTAATATTTTTAAATTAAAGAATGGCTGGAATTCTTAGATATTGTTACATTGGAGCACCTTGTAGTGCACTTATGTGTTGAGTTTTTGCATTTTATAGCCCTACACATTCCCACTAGGGCCACCTCTTATTACCAAGGAACTTGCATGCTTGTGAATTGCTCAACTGAGCAGTTCTTGGACTGCCCAACTGGTTATGAGGATCACACACAGGCTCCCCGCCCTCCATAACAGTCAGTGAGACAGACAGACACCCCCACACACATACACACACTGCTAGTCACACCTACATACAATTCACACGCTAACACATACAAAGCACTGGCAGATACCTAGGTGTGATTTGACAGCTAAAGTAGAGACATGCAGTGGTTTGACAATTAATTTAACAGTTGTCAAATTGGCTGTCAAAGCATGTTGGATTGGACATTTCTGAGATGGTATCAGTGACCATAAGGGCATGGGACTTTGCATATGTAGCCCCCCCAAACACACACACACACACACATACACACACACACTATGCCAAAACTGGTTATTCATATGAGGCTGATAAGGCAACTCACAAGAATAGAAGAATAGCACTTGTACAGTGGGTGTGCTAAACAGTAGTGATACCATTGCTTGTCACATATTCAAGTGTCATCTATACAAAAGCAGTAAGAACAAAACAGCAGTAGCATGGACCGTACATACAGATATGATATTTGGATGCATTTGGTTATATTAACAACAACATGCAACGATTTTAAGAGAAACTTTCCTGTCTGGTCAAGTGATGCAGCCATCATCTGCATTTTCTTAACATAATAGGGTCAGTCTTCCCTAGAGGTTAGTGTCAACTTTCTTTGTGGATTGTATCCTGCCACCCCCCCCTCCCCCACACACACACACACACACTCACTCTTAAAATAATCAGTAATGCACTGACACTCGTGTGTGTATGTATGTGTGTGTGTGTGTTTGGGGGGGCTACATATGCAAAGTCCCATGCCCTTATGGTTACTGATACCATCTCAGAAATGTCCAATCCAACATGCTTTGACAGCCAATTTGACAACTGTTAAATTAATTGTCATCATTCTTGGTGAAGGTAGGATACTGCTCAAGGCTTCTGGCATTGAGCAGCATTACCCTTAGACAAACATCTCCAGTCTATATTAGGGTAATTGAAGTCACCTAGTATGATGTCAGTCTGGTGAGCGGGACGTCAGTGTGTCTGACTATGGAGTCACCAATGACTAGTGTGTCTGGCATTTGATAGCATTTAGTCAAAAAACACAGCATTTATTGTATTTTCTGCCTATCTGAAAAAAAACTTGAAAAAAAACAAAAAAAAATACTCTTGTTTTCCATACTTTTCTAATAGTTTGTTCCACTGATCAGATTTTGCTGATCCCTGGGCTTTGTCTTGGTTCACAGTAGCACAGACATCGATGTTCTCCATACTGAGAAGGGCCTCGAGTGCGTGCATTTTGAGATTTAGACTTCTGGCATTGAGCAGCATTACCCTTAGACAAACATCTCCAGCGCCCAAGTGAGAACTGCTCTCTCCAAAGCAAAAAACACAGCATCCATGGGACCTGATGGTGTCCCCGGCTGTGTGCTCCACGAACTCAATGAGGAATTAAACCCACAGCTAGGACAGCTGTTTAATCAAAGTCTTACCTCTGGATACGCACTCCAGGAGTGGCGCACTGCAACTGTGGTCCCACTTCACAAAGGCGGTGCCTCCACCGACCCTGGAAATTACCGGCCCATTAGCTTGACAAGCCTTATCTGCAAAGCCATGGAGAGGATCATAATGGACCTCATAAATAAAGACATAGGGAATTTGCAGACTTTGGATCCAACCCAGTTTGGCTTTGTCAAAGGCAGATCATGCCTTTTAAACTTGGTTGACTTTTTGAAACAGTCACCAAAGCCATTGATGAGGGAAAGGCAGTCCATACAGCCTACCTCGATCTGGCTAAGGCCTTGATACAATACCCCACTCGGGTATCATTGAAAAACTCATCAGCTTAAATGTTAACCCATACATCACAAGATGGGTTGCAAACTGGCTGAGTGACAGAACCCACAGGGTCAGAGTTGCTGGCGCCATGTCAGACTCAAAGCCTGTCACAAGTGGTGTCCCACAGGGCTCAGTCCTGGGCCCACTCTTGTTTGGCATCTACTTTTCCAAGTACAAGCAAACACAGGAGGGTTATGGCTGACAAAGTTTGCAGATGACTGCAAACTGCCATAGTAGAAAACACATCTGATACAGATATCCTTCAGAAGGGTCTCACAGAAACGGATAACTGGTGCCAGAGCCACGGCCTAAAGTTAAATGCCTTCGGGAAAAACAAGGTTACCCCTAGCTACCAAATAGGTGGCAATCCACTGAGCACAGAAGAAGTTATCAGGGACCTGGGGACCCAGGTTGATAGTAGTCTGTCATTCGACACCCATGTAGCTAAAGTAGTTAGGAAGACCTTCTACATTGCCCACCTTATCATGAAGGGATTCTCATCTAGATCAAGGGAGGTCATAGTCTCCCTTTACTCATCACTCATCAGACCAATGATTGAGTACAATGCCCCATTCGGAATGTATCTGACCTGACACTTGCAGCAGCTGGAGAGGCCACAAAGTTCCTCACCAAAAGGATAAAGGGTCTCAAAATCTGTCCTATGCTGCCCGACTGAAAGAACTCCAGCTCTATTCAGTCGCCACGCTGCTCAGAGGTGACCTTTGCCTAACATACAAGGCCATGTCAAACCCAGATTTGATGAATATGCTTCACCTCAAAAATCTAGATCCATCAGAGCCACAAGGGCGGAGACTTAAACCTCGACACGGCTATTAATAGGACGTGCTGGAGGGATAGATTCATCACCCAAAGACTCCCTATGCTGTGGAACAAAATCCCGGTACATGTGAGGCAGAGCACCTCGCTGGCCTTGTTCAAGAGAAATCTTGACCAATGGATGGGAGATCGCAGATATACCCCAGGGATTACCTCAGTGTCACTGCTCGACAGAGGCACAGCAAAATAATGGGTATAGTTCCCCATACTAAAGGGGTGGCGTAAGCCACAAAACGATGGGCTAGGCTTGTAAATGCCCTCGGGCAGATAGCCTAGTATGAACCTATGAACCTATGAACTCCCACACGGTCCCTGTACTCATGTTGCCATGCACTGCAGTACACATTTAGTGCTACTTGCCTGCATCAGTAATTTGCAAAGTGCTGTGCTATCTTGTTGCCCTTGTACAGACTCCCTTATTGAAGTGCATATGTGCATGCCACTACCTACAAGGCTTACAATTATGCATTCATTATATTGCTCTTTTGGATAAATTGTATAGTACGGAGTTTAGAACTTCTGTACTACAGAAGTATCCTGAAGGATACTTATGGGGTCTCATTAGTATAAACCCTGCACCCTGACAACAGAATTTAAATATGGCACTGCCCAGTAGTTTGTGCCTACACTTCCAAGCAGCAGGAGTCTCCATGAATAACAGTAAATTGCCTGTAGTTGTACTGTCAGACTGGCTCCACTGATAAAACAATTGCCTTTAATGTTACTGGTGCACATGTTTGCGGGTTTTGTCTCCACCACAAGTGCTGTATTTCTTTTTCATTGTAGGGCCTACATTTCATAATAGTAGTGGGGATTTTTCTGACTGTGTTATCTTTTGATTTAAACTTTTGTCCAAGGTTGTTGTACATGCATGTAGTTTTGTATACAGAAGTCTCACATATCAGCTTACAGTTTTCTCTCATATGGTTTACACTCCTGCCATTTTCAGTTATATTTGGCAGTTAATGCAGAGCATTTAATGCTATGAGACATTAATAAGCTACTTCCTGTGGTATATACTTTGAGTCAGTCAACCTTCATTTGCCTGCTGGGTAAGTCACGTAATCGCACAGTGCTTTGGACTGGAAATTTACACTAAGCTCTTTAGTGGTCATCAGGACTCATGTCTAGTAAGTACCTCTGAACCTATGAGCAACAGAGTTTTCAAGTATGCATGCCACTTTGTGTTAAAATAAGTATAAATATCAGCCTCAGCCTCCATAGATTTGGGATTAGCAGGTGGTTTTTGAATGGTGCCAATGCTTTGTTGTTTTGTGTGTGCAACATGTAAATTTTTAGTTTTTAGTAAGTAGTGTAGAATTGTGATAGATTCTTGGGAGTTTTAATAGCTTTGATGACACTCTTAAAAATGTAGATCAGAGATGGACACCTGGGTCCGTCGACCTCATTGGTGCAGCTCTTTTATCTGCCTTATCAAAGTACAAAATATTCATATAAACTGATGTTTGGCTAATGATGTCTGCCATCTAGAGATTTTTCTACACATTGAAAGAAATGACCTTACAGATAAGGATGTGCTTAGCACTGATGAATGAGAAGGGAATTTTTTGTGTAGAGGAACATATACAAAGCATCATGATTGTGTGGCAAACAATGTACACAGTAGGGGCTTATATCCAGTATTGCCTTGAGCTGTCTGCTAGTAGTCCTCCATTATATCCATTTTGATGAAATGGTCTTTTATTTATGCTGTGTATGTATTCTTTCTGATATTAACATTCTCTCTCCTCCACATGCTGTTCACACAAGCAGCACTGTTAACCCAGCCTTAAGCTGTTCCCTGTATAAATCTGTTCTCTCTTTGCATGGCCCCAAGTTAAAATATTTTTCATTTTTTTTCAGGTACGTATATTTCCTTTTCATGTTATGAGTGCCTGTTAATTTTTGAAAAAAAATCTTACTTTATGTTGAGTTATTTTATTATATTTAAATTTAGCTTAAATTTTCTGCATTATCTTTATCATGGATAGGTAACTTTGGTAATGTCATATAGATTCCTAAACCGTAGGCTTTCATGTTTGTAGAGGCAAAATCCTGTACTAATTTGTTTTTAAGAAGTAGAAAAGTTGACAACCTGAATATTTTATCTCCTAATAGAATATTTGGATTTAATCAGTTGGCTGGAAAAGACAGCAGCATAATCAGAATTTGTTTTGTTAACTTATGATAAAATAATAATGTATTTGAAAATATGCTTTAATGTTTTCTGTTTTTTTAATGCAAATTACAGTGGTCACATCTACATGTGCTTGTACATTTAGACCAAATATGCATCCATGCCATTTTCCATGAGCTATCTTTTTTATCCCACATAATAGTTTTTAATGTCCTACTTTATTTAATAATAAGGTAGAGTAAAAGTCTGGTAAACTGAGGCAACTGTGTTTTTAGGGTAATAAGGTTATTGTACAAAATTCAAGCTAATTCATGGGACCAGAGAATTTTAATAAATTAAAACTGAGTAAATTTAAATACCTTAATTGTTATAGCAGGTAGGCATGGTATGGAATATTTTGGGGTTATATTCATTTTGATAATATCCACTTTGGATAAGAAAGAAAGAAAATGTCATCTTGGCCCATTGATTAAGACTCTTTGTAAATATGACCATCATGCAATAATGTTATTTTAATAATTTAATGTAATGTTGTTATTAAAATGTGTGCCCAAGTACTTTAAACTCTGGTTTGTTTTTATTCTTTGTAGGTCAACTGGATCAGTATAGGGGTAACCTTCACTTAATGGGAAAAGAACTGACTTCTGTAAGTTCAATTTGTAGTTTGATATATTAGATAATTGTATTTTATTTATAATTTGTGGTATGTTCATATTTGGGCATATTAGTTATAGGTTAACATCATCCTTAAGTACTGTTAAAGGTATTTTGAAACCAATACATTTATATATATTATAGTTGTTTTACATTAAGTATAAAAAGTAAAGATTCAGTATAGGGATAAATTAGTGTAGCAATAGTAGACAACCTTATCTTACAATACTTTTAGTACTTATCGGCTCTGATCTACATTTATTCACTTAGGGTAGATGCATTTTCATGAAGAGCTCTTATATATTATAAGAAATGTGCAGGGAAATCAACTTTAATAATAACTGAAAATATAAATTCAATGTCGCTGTCATATGTCTTAGATGTACCAACTGCTAGAACAAATTCATTGCTCCTATATACCCATTTTAACATGTGTAAAGATGTAAGTATAACAGGTAGCTCATTTATTTCGATATAACAGATTGAAAAGGAAAAATTATATCCGGTTTAGTTTTAATCTGCAAACTAAGATAGCAGGTCATATTCTAACATCCAGGCTCATGTGAGCAGTTAGTTTGTAATTTGTAGCTTCAGTTAAGTTTGTTTTAGATTTGCTTAAATAGGGATCTGATATGCCATTTACTTTCATGTATTTTTAACTTTTACCAATAGTTTTATAATAGTACTTGTAAATGTTTTATAAAATTCTGCTCTACAACCATCTGGTTATGGTGCTTTTGTTATTTTTTGTTGAGTTAACACTTTTTTAATTTTTAGAACTTGAGCTACTTTTGAAAAAGAGTTTGTTTTTAGAGTTTTCTAATGCTGGGAAAATAATTTCATCTCAATGTATTATTTCAATTGTAATTTTTAGCATATTAGTGAGTATAAGCAATATATCATTATTCAAAGTACACACTTTATATAGTACTTTAATTTCTGATAAATTTGTAGTTGTAATTTGAATTCTTACTAGTCTAGATAACAGGTTAAGTGCAACTTGAGCACATTCTGAGGATTGAGCTAAAACTCTGCTTTCATGACATATTAGTTGTGCTTTATATATATATATATATATATATATATATATATATATATATATATATATATATAAAATTGTTTGTTTTTATTGTCTTCATTATAGTTAAAAATGTGACTGTTTTCAATGTAATATCTTCCTTTTGTATTTATTCTTGTGTAATAAGAAGCTTTGTTTATAAGGGGACCTCTCAATTGAGTTTTAAAGTTGCCCATTGAACATTAAGTTTTATCTGAAATCCAACTAAGTTTTATATAGCCCATTTAAAGGTATATCAATTTCATTTTAACTTCCTCTTTCTATAATAGTTTAAGATTTAAAATTCAGTTCCCTCTAAAAGTCTTATACTTGTGTACACAATTAAATTCTAGCTGTAACCAAATCATGAAGTGGTCAGAAAAGTAACAAGATCCTGTTATAACATTTTTTTAATCAAGTGGAAATTGAAAACTTATCAGTTCCTCGCTAAGATTTATGACATGACAATAAAAAGTAGATTTATTGTCCATTGATTATATAAAACTAATGGGGTCAGAATGCTTGTGATCAGTATATGATTCAAGTATGTTATCTTTAAAACATGGTGGGTGGCACAGTGGCTAGTGTTGTCTCCTCACAACAAGAGGTTTACTAGTTCAGTTGTCAGCTGGGCTGTCTTCTGTCTGCAGACTGCATATTCTGCATTTGTGTGAGTTTTCTTCATGTGCTGCAGTTTCCACCCTCATTACAAAGACACACAGTAAATTGGCCTTACTAAATTGCCTTCTTCCGCTACACTCAGACTCTCTACCCCACTCCTCTTCACACTCCTTATATCCCTAACTCCATCTAACTTCTCTGCTACCTCTTCAGCATCCATCTCCTTACCTATTCCACCCAACTGCTGTACTGATAACTCCCAAGCCTCTATCAACTAAATCCCCTGCTCTTCCACAAAGTGAAACCTATCTCCTCAGTATTTAAAAAACAGTTGAATCTATGACTTTTGCCTACCTTATATTTTCAAACAAGTCACTCCAAACCTACCCCTAACCTAAGACATTCGTATCATAGCACTAAGCTCTCCACCATAGCTTTATGCAGCGACATACACCCCAATCCAGGACCCACTACCCTGAACCTTCCCACCACACCCATCAATAGAAACTCCCACAAGTCATTTTATATAGTAAACCTAAATCTCCAAAGCGTTCACAACAAAATCTTTGACTTTCATATGTGGGTTGCTCAGCAACAACCAGACATTATTGCAACCATCAAGATTTGGCTAAAACCCCATATTAAAGACACTGAATTTCTCCCTCTAGGCTTTCAAATAATATGGTTAGACAGGATCCATAAAAAAGGAGGTGATATTGCCCTTCTGTTTTTCAACTCCCACAATCTTGTTCCATTTACTAACCCCATACCACGGTTCTCTAACTCAGAAATTCTCATATGATTCTTAAATATTAACAACAGCAAAAAACTTCAAATAGTGGCCCTATGTATACCCCCTGGAAACAACATTCCCATATTTGAAGATATCCTAGCCTGGATTTCTGCCAATATTAAAAATTAGACTATCATATTAGGTGATGTAAATGTCAACTGACTAGAACTCAACTCCAAATACCCATCCTCAAATATTAATCTTTTCATCTTCGCCCAGCTCATTGAATCCCCCACCAGACCTAACAAAAGGAATGGTAACATTTCTCTTTTTGACTGGATTCTGGTCACAAATCCCAACCAAATATCCTCAGCAGGAACACTCCAAAATACCCTCAGCAATCATCTCCCTATCTTTATTAAATGAGTTTCCCACTCCAGTCAAAGTCAGCATCAATATAAACAAACAAGGACTTTGACCTCACCCAACTCTATAACCTTCAACAATATTCTAAAAACAACAGATTGGCATGTACTAAAACCCCTCCCTCTGGAAGAAGCTGTTTATTACTTCAACACCACCTTCATGAATACTCTAAATAGCCTCGCACCTTTACATGTACAGAGGATCAAAAATAACCGTGCCTCTTGGCTATCCAAATCCACTCGACGTTTCATGCATGCCAGAGACAAAATATGGAAGTTATGGCAGGCACACAGAAACACCCTAGACTTACTAAAATTCAAAAAATTTCACAACCAGGTAATAAAACTAGTCAATAGAGATAAAAAAAGAATGTTATACCTCAGAAAACAAAAAAAACAAAGAACCACTATTACCTAAAACTTCAGTCTAGCCACCAACAGAAATTCTGGAGTTCTGTTACCTCATCACTTAATCCAGGCAGAAAGAAAAAAAAAACTGCCCTCACCCTGACCCATTTTCTGAAGAAATAGCCTCCTTTTTTAATAGCTTCTTTATCAACTCCATAGCCAACATCACAGCAAAATTGTCTCAGACATATTACTCCACTTGCCACACATCCACTTACAGATCATCCACTCACTCCCCCTCCCCTACTCACACCCATCTCTCACAAGAACCCAGTACCCACCCCTCTTCTACTTTTATGCTAAAACTTACCCCAACCTCAACTGTAAAATGAATACTACTAAAACTAAAACCTCGATCCCGTGCCCCTGATAATCTATCCTCAGAATACCTAAAAATTGCTGTTGGAGAGTATCTCTTACCCCATAAGCATACTTATAAACAGATCTATCCTTGAGTCCAATGTTCCCAAAACCTTGAAAAAGGCATTCATTCTCCCTCTCCATAAAGGCAGTAGTAATACTGACATCACTAACTTCTGACCCATTGCAATTCTTTCTCCAATCTCCAAAATCTTAGAAAAATGCGTCAATACTCAACTTCTCCACTGTCTTCCAGACAACCAAATACTATCACTTTCACAGCTGGGCTTCAGTACTGGCCATAGTACTACAACTGCCCTTCTCTTCTTTATGGATACAGTAAATGGAGCCTGTGATACACTTCGTATATACTTAATCTTTGTAATTTCAATTTTGTGATTCAAACTGTTAATTTCTTGTACTGTGGAGCTTTTCTCCCCGGGTCTCCACTGAAAATAGGTTCTGTTGGCCCAGTGGACTTTCCCGGTAATCAAAATGCAAATAACTAAATAAATAAATAAAAAAAAGCTGTATATGGATGTCCGTGTGCTATATAAGGAGAATCACAGTAATTATCCAGGCTTAATAATAGTGATACAATATTCCTTAAGGAAGTAGCAATTATGAGTAAGGAATTAATGGCTAGAGGGTATAGATACTATGAGATACAAGAACAAATAGAACATGTATTAAGGCTACAGGATACAGCGGGAACACACTATTTCTCAGACTCACAGTATGATCCTGATATTACTGAGAATGTTGCTAATAAACAAGCCATAAGTATCTGTCTCCCATATTGTAATAATATAGTGGAGGTATGTGCAGTAATAAGGAAAAACTGGCACATGCTTAGAGTAGACAGAGATATGAATGGTATGATAGGGACTGAACCATGCTTCACTTTCAGAAATAAAAGTTCCTTGAAACAACAACTTTGTTAAAATAAAAAATTCAAAACAATAGGCAAATTAGGTACGTGGCCCTGTATGAACTGTAACTTTTGTTCATATATTAACAGTGAAAATTTCTTTAAACATCCTAGAACGGCCAAATATATAGTTTTGACGTTAAAGCAATCTGTAAGTCTAAAGCACTTGGTCTATATATTACAATGCCGTACCTGTGGAAAATTTTATATAGGAAAAACTAATTGGATGCTTATGGAAAGGATTAGAGAACACGTCCAAGATATAAGACAGGGTAACGTCAATAATTCATTGGCCGCACATGTGCTTGGGACCTCAGAACAGTGTAAGTTTAAATTTCAAGTGATAGAATTAATAAATGATACAGGCAGATTAGGTGATATAAGGGGCAGAACAGAAGATAGGGAGTTGAGTTGGATTTTAAACCTACAGGCTGATAAGGAGGGAGGTCTTAATGAAAAGGTTACTTTAAAATCGGGATTAAGAAGGAGGAGACCTTATATAATTAATTGACAGAGTTGAACATGTGACAGATTTTATTGGTTAATGATTTTAAACATTTATATAAGATTGAGTTAGTTTGATATGTTTTATGGTCTGATGAAGTGGATTTTATTCCATGAAAGCACTTACCAGTTGTTATTTTCTATGCATTAAATGGATTCTCGGCCATATTTTTCTTGTTTTTACTTGGTTGTTTTTATACAGAATCACAGTAAGACTAGCCAATTGGTGGTGTGAACATTGGCTGCAGATGATTGCCATTATTGATGTGACATAAAAAAGGAAAAAGGGGCTGTGGATGGATGGGTTGGTTTAGCATGACAGATGGCAGCTCCTAGTTTGTTTCTATAATTTCCTGAAACAGTGGTATTGCATAACAATTTTTTTTATCAATATGGGTCCACTGATCATGTGTCATGTGATTCTTGTGCAAATATAATTTGAGCTTTGGATTTATATATATATTAAAATTCTACTTTGAGTATGTGTTTAGTAAAATAAAGTTTTGCTAATAATTATTAATATTATTTGCATATCTAATTATGTAGAGCTTTTGATTGGTGAATTCAAATGTATAAAAGGCATGATAAATGGTGCTTTGTTAGTAAAAGTCTGAAGACGCATCTGAGAAACATGAAAGCGCTCACTTTTTATATATATTTTTTATTTTAATAAAGTGTTGTTGGTTGCTTCCTTGGTCGTGTTCGTCACCTCTTTTTGAGTATACTTAATATATTAAAATAGATATGTAAACAGGAAACAAAGGCACAGAAAACAGTGATACAGTATAGAACTCCCAAAAAAGAATTCATACACATCACATTGTTTCTGTAATGTTTTAAAAGACCTCTTAGGGATGTCTGTTTTATTACACTTTGTCATTTTTTATCACCTTATCACTCATAATGTTATTTTGTATTTTTATAGTAATCTATTGTGAATGTCTTATATGATTGATTTAATGTGGTTACTGTGAATATTTGTATGAATTCTTTGTAGTATTTCTGATGATGTTTTTTTCCCCTGATTATTCATTCATCAGTTATGCAATTAGTATCATGTGATCAGTTTTGGATGTATTTAATAGCTCCTAGTTTCATCTTGTAGTAAAGTCTGATGAAGTACTGATATCAGTTTGTATGAAAGCGCTTACTTTAATACATCTTTTTTGGGAGTTCTATAGAGTATTGCTGTTTTCTGTGCCTTTGTTTCATGTTTACAAGTTTGTGTTCATTTTGGATATTAAAATAGATATTAAAACAAGCAGCCATCTTTGCTAGTTAGAAATACTCTTGATGATTTAGCTGCTCTTCAGAATGGGAATTTTCTTTTGTAAGTCGCTATAGGTTTCATTGTCCATGGGTACAGCTTTATTCCTTCCACCTCAATTTGCCCACTTTATGAGTCTCCACTAGTCTTTAAGTAGACTGCTGTCTTGGATCACTCCCTGAAAAGTGACATTTGTGTCTAGTGGGCTTATCTGGGTAACAAATTAATAAAAAAATAGTAATGAGGGTTATTAGTTTAGGTAAAATAAAGCACCACATGGGTCCTAATTTTGTAAGTTTTAATATACTGCGGTGGTGGTACTGTGGTAGTGTTGTCGCCTCACAATAAGACGTTGTCCTGTTCGATTCCCAGCTAAAGCATCTTCTGTGTGGAGACATGCGCGAATGGGCGTACCTTCGTTGAAGGTTGTGCGTCAGGGCTGGCAACTCGGTACGTAAAAATCTACTGCCAATCATTAGCGGACCGGAGTTCCGCTGTGGCAACCCCTAACTGGGAAAAGCCGAAAGATACGACAACAACCCCCCCCCCAATTTACACATTATGCCCCCATCTGCCAGATGCATAAATATATGCACAAGCACATTTTGAGTGCTGTAATTTTAAAATCTGAGGGGTTGAGAGGAATTTCACAATCTCATTGTCCTGCAGGTGGTATTTAGCACTTTCCATGAGTTAGGGCAGGTATGCCATCTTGGCAGTACGTCTTACCAAAACTACCTGCAACACTTTTTGAAATGCATCACTTTTACTGCTTATCGATTCCCTCTAGATTTCCTTGTATCTTTTTCCTGTTGGCTTTACATAAATGCTTTCAGATAGGTGTGCGTATACACACACACACACACACACACACACACACACACACACACACACACACATTACAATTCTTTTTGTTTTAGTTTAGTTTTCCAGTTTTGGGTTTATTTTCTCCTTATTTTGTTTTTCTTTTTTTTTTTGCTTCTGATTTATAAATCCCAGTTTCCTGCCTAGATGTGTAGATGTCAGATGGAGCACTGTTGTTTTTTGTAGTCTACTCCGTATGTTGTTTTTTAAAATAATCTCATTTCTAGATTTTTATCAGAAGCAAAATGCCAACCCTGGTGTGTTCTGCTTCTGCAGTGTCCTTCCACAATTACACTGCACAACTAATGGAAGCTTGTGTTTATATAGCTATCCTAAATTGTTCACCTGTTCTACATCAAAGTTTCCTTATAGCGTTTGCTTGCAGGTATATGATTTCACAGCTCACTGTTTAGGTTTTAGTCATGAGAACCCTTTCTTTTGAGAATGCTGCAGACAACACAAGGGCATGTCTCACTAGAAATAGTCCCAAACTTTGTATATTTCGTAAGGAGTTTGATCGACTGTGTGATGTAAGGAGGTATTGCCAACACAGCTAGCTGGAATTTTGTAAATAATTATATGTCATTTGTGAATATCAAACTAATTTATACAAGATGCTGGTGTTACAAATGTATTAGAACTATATGTCATATAAAATGTTTGTGTTACAAATTTATTAGAACTGTATTTCATGTGTATATCAAACTACTTTTTACAGATAAAAAAGTCACACTCCACCAAAGGGTAAAGATACCAGTGGCTTCACAAATCCAATAAAACAAAAATAAGATAAATACATCCACCAGCACCATACACAGCAGCTATTCACTTTATAGAAACGGAATTGGATACTTAAAATCAAAGAATATTTAAAAATATTCTTTGATTTTAAGTATCCAGTTCCGTTTCTATAAAGTGAATAGCTGCTGTGTATGGTGCTGGTGGACGTATTTATCGTATTACTTTTTACAGATGTTTGTGTTGAAAAGATATTTGTAAAATGCTTTTTCTTAAAATGTATCCACTGGAAGAGCACAGAAATGTACACACACTATTGTAACTGTTTAAATGTATATAATTAACAGAGTCCAGCAAACTTTAAAAAATTATTTTAAATTAAATTACTTTATAGGCTAGGCCGTAAAGAGGCTATCCCTCAGGTTTCAATGCAGCTAAGAGACACAAAGTCTGTACTAGGAAGCTTTCTGCATTGTCTTTATGGTGAAGAAATTGCTACTCTGAAAGCATGAAGGAATACAATTGTATTATGACTTCCAGCATCTGCCAAAGATCTGAGAAAAGCCCTTGTATGAGTATTATTACAGGTAGATGTTAAATGCTGTCAGCTTCAGCAGTGTGGGGGGGGGGGTGCCTGTGAACTAGAAGTCAGATGACCAGAAATGATGCCATTCTGTAAGCTATTCCAGCAGTAATATTTTAGATATTATTTTGAGAAGTTTCTTAGTGAGACAGAGCATTCTCCATTCTGTCTTGGACCTGATAACAAGAAGAAGAACCATTCACCAAAAGTGCCTTGCTCTGTTAGAAAGTTTTAAGGGTACAGTAATTCTCTTAGATACAGTCAGGAATATAGCAAAGCTTAATTTAGATTTTGTTTTTCTTTATTTATGTGAGCCTGTACTGCAATGTTATTTTAAATATTTCCTGTGGTCTTGAACTCTGATGTCACTGTGAATATATATATATATATATATATATATATATATATATATATATATATACTGACTATTTTCTTGTTCTTTATTTATTATTAAATATATTTAAACCTTTCATTGTGGCTAATCTATGTAGAGATATTTAAGCTTTGAGAGTACTTCCATATTTATTTGGTGACACTGTGTGGGCCACTCCTAATAGCCTTGCTTGTGGTCAAACTACCATTTGTATTAGTATTCATATTACAAAGTAAGATTGGACACCCTTTTTAAGGGCCCTAAAGTAGCTGATAAGGAGTGCCTGTTGGCAGTTGTAACTACCTTATAGTCTGGGCAGAAGGGGGCATAGCTAGTAAACCTGTGCCAGCCTTTCCCAGGTATGTGTGTGTGTTTGTGTGTGTCAGCTGCTTGGGCAGGGACTCAAAGCACTGGTTGGACAGAGAGGGTAATGGATTCTTGGCTTGGTCATTGAGCTGAGGTCTCAACTCTATAGCTGTTCAAGTGGGGAGTCTTATTGTGAATCTGGATAAAGAGGGAGAAATCAGCCCTGGAATGACTGTGGTCTCCGTGTGCTCTTAAGGGAAATTGCACTTTATGCAGAGACCTGCATCTGGAAATACTGTGTGTGTACCTGTTGTCCTCTCAGTGAATGTCCCCCACTGTTGCCATTTGTGAGGATTGAGGATCTTTGATTACTGCTTGGTAGTGGTGGATCGTCACAGACTGTTCTCTCTGCAGCAATAGAGAGAGAGAGAGAATCTTTGATTACTGCTTGGTAGTGGTGGATCGTCACAGACTGTTCTCTCTGCAGCAATAGAGAGAGAGAGAGAGAGAGAGAAGAGTGCTCCCTCACCTCAAATGTGGTACTTTCACAAAACTTTACTTCATTGTATTTCCTTTGCTGGGAGATGCATGTTGTGAGCTATGCTTAAGTAAACTGAACCCAGACAACAAAGTGTTGCTTCATTTTTGTTGTATCTGACTTACTGCTGTCTCTTGCTTTATAAATGTCCAGAGGTGCTTTATTACTATGTTAATGTAGTTCATACCTCTCAACTGTACATATTGTTGCAGAATGTTAGATTTTTGCCTCATATTTTTTGTTTGTTCCTCGTAGTTTTTTTTTTTTTTTTTTTTTTTTTTTTTTTTTACAAATCATTGGATGATCTAAGAATTAAAGTCACTAAATAATGACATCTATTTAAGTTTCAGACTTCATATCCTTCAGAAAAATGCATGCTAACACAGATCCTATTATTCTAGCAACTAAGTCTGTAAGAGTAATATTTAAAATATATCCCTATTTTTGGGCCTTTGTTCCCCCATTATGTCGGGCTTTGTCCAGATTTCTTGAGCTAAGAGGTTGAGAGGTATGATGTAGTTTTAATAAATAATTTTACAGTTAGAAATAATGGAACTGATTTGCAGAAAATTCTCAGAAGGTATGGGCATTAGAATTGGTCGTGTTACAGCCAATAATGTATTTGTAGTACATGGAGCATGTTGATTACACTCATTGATATTAGGGAAAAAGACAAATCAGTTAAGCACTACTGTAGCACAAGACCCGATTGTAACAAATGTTAATTAAGCACTCCCTGCTTAACTTGTTAAGGTTGTGTCTCACACTAGGCAATCAAATCTGCCAGTACAGACCAGCATATGATAGAAACATTTGTTTCTATCTGCTGCCTGTGCTGGTAATAGGTTAATGACGTCCTCGTATAAGCTGCGAATGTTGCTAGAATAACAGGATTTGTGTTCGCCTGCACTTTCTGAAGGATACAAAATCTGCAACTTCAAATGTCTGTCATTATTTAGTGACTGCAATATTCAGTGATTTGCTTGAAAACAACAAATTTTATAAAGAACTGTCCAAACATATGAGGCCAAAATCTCAACATTCTCTGAAAATCTGGACAGTTGGGAGGCATGGCAAGGTGAGTGTAAACATAAAAGATATTTTTTACGTTGTCTTTCTGATGGTGCTCACTAAGTGCTTTATGGCTTTGAAAGTTGACAAAGCACTTGGCTCTTTTTTCCTGTAACTGGTAGTACGTGGAGCTAATAAAGCTCCACGTACTGAAAAAAAATTATGACTGGATTTGCGTCTCCAATCATAACCCTTAATTATGTGTTCTCAGCATGAATGCCGAGTTTCACCTTCAGAATTTTGCTGTCGATGTGAACTTCTTGGCATTCATGTCTCAAACACACAAATAAGCAGGTTATGATTGGCAATCCCCTGATAATCATCTATAGTATCAGGTTCTTTTTGCCTGAGGTACTGGTTGTGCTACAGAGTTTTCCCTTGTTCAGGTTTATTTTCCAAAACCTCTATGTAAAAGTGACTTTACAACTGCTTCATCATGGCCTTGATATGTGCACTCCCTCCTTGTGTCTGGTTTTGAGTTCTGAAGATCATACTGTACGACTGGTACTAAACAGATTGGAGAGAAACTTTCCTTTCCAAATTGTTTGTTAGCCAAATAGCATAGAAAGGTATGCAATCTAAAAGTATAAAAATGGAGCTATTTGTGTAATAATGTTTTTGTTTTTTATCTCTGCATCTTATGCTTGATACTTTCAAAGTCTTTTTTTTTTCTGTGCTGCTCTTTCCTGCAAAAGAAAATATGTTTTCTACATCAAAAACATAGATTCCCCACTCCAAGCAAAGGTATATTCCACTGCTAAGGGGAATCAGTCTGCTTCTATGGAAATACTGTGGATATTTTGCAAACACAAGATTTTTAATTAGTTTAATGCCAAAAGAGTAATGGACACATTGGAGATTTACAAGGAAAAAAAGATGTTTTTTTTTCAAATTAGTGTGCTTATACTAGTGATAAGACATAAAAATGCCCATGTAAATGTCAGTTCTGTTGCTGATGTACAGTTTTTGAATTAGGTATGTCTACAGGACTTACCTGTACACATGTTCTGTAGTTGTTAGTGGTTTGTGTTTACCTACTGTATTGCAGTTCATTGTAGGCAGCTCTATTTTCCCAGTAGAATTCCTATTCACAGTCTCCCAGTAGCAAAAATACCAAACCACACACACTGCTGCAAGAAAAACACTGAATCAACATAAATCTCAGTGCAGTACAAGTTAAAGAAAACAAAGTATAATTCCAAGGTTGTATGTCTTTTTGAGAAAAGTTTATCGCCTTTCTTTGAGTTTGTTAACCTGAAGATTTTCTGCATTTTGATGCCATGTGCATCAGATTGTCTTGCGTCGTGCAACATTTCTTAAGTCGTGCAACATTTCTTCTGTCGAATTTCTGCATGGAGCTTGTTTTTAATTGTATACTTGTTCATAACTAAAAATGGTTCCTATGGCATCAGCTTGTCTAGATGATAAATAAATCCATGTTCTTGTTAACACAAATGACAGTATTGCACTAAAAGTAAAGTAAAATGGAGAAAATACCCGACATTTACATTACTAAAGCCTGTAACCTTAAAAACTGTGAAAAAAATCAGCGTTACTGTAGTGTCTTCTTGATCAGTTATTGGTTAGCTAGGAAGTGACTGCTGCATGAAGTGAAGTAAGACAAGCTGGTGAGTCTTTCCTTACTTAATGACTTTATTTTTAATGCACTTAGCCTTTTTTTGATAGATTGTGCATTCAGGTTGAGGATTTTAATGGACCTATTTAAAATATAATAGGCATAGTAAGGCCTTGCTACAGTTACGAAAAAGCAAGTACTATAATATGGAAATCAAAATACAAACTGACTGCAGTTGAAGTATTTTGAATAGTGTAAGGAGACAGAACTGGAGATGAATCTTTAGAAAAGGGAAGAGGCAAGCTACATAGAAGTTAATGGGATTTGGGGGAGCAATACATGCAGAACAAAATTCAGGATGAGTGAATTTTAAAGATCAAATGCAAAGGTATTTTTTTACCATGTCTTTTTGTTAAAATTATGCCCTCATCTTGTAAAGTAAGCGTGCTAATTTTAAAATGTGTAGTTTTTACTTGGGTTACTTCAGTGGACCTATATTTAAGTTTAAAAAACTGGTGCTTCTGTTTACCATATGCTGAACTAACTATCCAATTATTTTCTATTTCCATGCTTTCTACCCCCATCTTCAGATGATGCATTCAAGGGGTGAATCACTTCTGTAGTGGGTTGCCATGTTTTCTGTGGACTGCAGCAGATTTTATTACAAAGTAACCAGTGGTCCCAAAAAGATCAAGGCCCCACTTGGCCCTTCTGACCTGATATTGGCCAAAGATACTCCTAAATTACTGCAAAGGTCTTTCAAAGCCGAAATGCCCTGCACTGCCCCTTCCTGCACCTCACCTACTATAAAAAAAATCATCCAGGTAGTGGACCGCTGATTGAAGAGGTGCTGTCCATTGCCAACACCAATGCAAAGCTATGCTGAACAGTTCAAACATAGCGCACGCCACCAAGTGTTCCATGGGCATGGCAGTGTCGAAAAGAATTTCCCCTTGATCTGAAAACCCAAATTAGACCAGTCCTCCTGTCTTACGGGAAGAAGCCAGAATGCCGACTGAATGTCCAACTTGCAAAGCCAAGGGTTGGAATAACCCAAAATGACCTCTGCTGCCCGATCTAGTAAAGAGTAATATACCTTGGCCTGATCTTTATCAATAAAATCATTGATTGATGCACCCACAGGATGCAGTAGGTGATTAATCAACCTGAATTTGCCATCCTGTTTCCTAGAAATGAGGCCAATGGGGGAAATTTTAAAAGCAGGCTAGGAAGGGGTGGAAAATGGGCCAATTACTCTGCTGGCTGCTCATTCTTTCCCAAATAACTTAGTTGTAATTACTTCATGCCCCTTAACAGGCAAAAGATTTCTAACTAACTTGGAATCTAAAGGTGCTGAAGAGCCGATCATGAAACCTTTGGGGAAACCTTCGAGAAGAGCTGCGGCCACCTCTTGGTCAGGATAGTCATTGAACAGGTGGGTCAATTTATCTAGTTGGATTTGGGAGTGGGAATAATGTGGATCGATCAAAACCCCTGTCAAATGCATGTCTATGACCACGAAAAAGCTACTTGCCTCTTGGAGAGTTATCCCGTACTCCCCCAAGCCCTCCCTCTAAGTGGGTTGAAGGATTGCGAGCTCTGCCCCTACCTACTATCCCTCAGCACCTGGAAACAGGGTGGCCTTTCCCACATCTAGAACACAAGTGGGCGAACTTGCAGTCTAGCCAAAGGCACTTCCCATGGTTAAAAGCCCAGCAGAATTTTGTTTCCCCTTTATTTCTGCGCACACTGTCGACCTTGGTGGTTTGGCCAGCTTAACTAACATGGCAATCAACCAAATGTTGGGATGTTTTAAATCCCACTTGAGGGACTTGTCTGTAGCTTTTAGTTTCCTGAACTGCTGATCATAATTTGTCCAGCCTGAACCCCATTTGACATGGTGCGCTTCCCTGATGGCCATAAAACATGCTAGCATAGGCAGAGCCTGGCTAGAATCCTATTCTGTAATCATACCCATGAACACCATGAAACCTAGCGACCAAGTGTCCCAGTTTTTAACCATTGCTCTGGCTAAGGCATTTTTCCCAATGGCTGCCAAGGCTGCCATCTAATCCTTGTGAGAAGAATTGTCAGTGTCCAAAATATACTTTATTCCCTTGGTATCCGCTGGGTCAAATACCTCCACAAATTCACCTTTAAGGATCTTTTCTTTAACTGGCAGGGATGTGTGCCATAATATGGGACCCAGGGAAGTTGGAAACTGAAAGGTTCAATGTAGACGTGGGAAACAAAAACTGGATATCACGATTATCTGGATAAGGTGGGACATCACTTCTCGCAGTACTGATGGTCTTGGTCCCCCTCTGCATGCTGCGTAAGGGTGGTGGTGGTGGATCCTGCCCCTTCTACCTCCCCAGGAGAGAAAGCTGCTGTGGTGCCAGAATTCCTTTCTAATGCTAGGTCAGGCAGTCTAACTCTCCCCTCTTGCAGCAAACTCATCCATGTATTCCTCAGGGGACTGGACTCTGTCACTAAACCCTGCCCCTGTCGTCCCCTTCCTGAATCATTACCTTCTATTTCAGATGGTGTTTCCAGCGGGAGTGGAGGATTGACCTTTAGTCTTGACGTCTCTCTCTTATTTTTCCTTCTAGTCTTCTTGCCAGGAGCGGGTCCGTCCACCTTCTCTTCTTCAGAGTTTGCTGCCAGTCTCTTCCTGCAGTTCTGCTCTTGTTCTACTGACGGTGCAGCCTTCAAGTCGCAAAGCAAACCTTGTGCTTATTGAGATAGATGAAGTCATCTGCCCTGAAAAGTCTGGACCAGGGTGGAACCTACAAAAGAGGGATAGTTGGAAAAAACATACATAATATGTTTAACCGCTGTTGAACATCCAAAATTCCAAAAGGTGCCAAACCCCCCTGTAAGACTGGATGCCCCACTGCTGCAGAGTTCTGGGATGTGATCCCCTGACATGCTGAAAACATTGACTAGATTCATACCAACCTGACTAAGAAACCCTCTGTAAAAGAGAATGAAATGCTGCTGCAGGTTTCTGGAATGTTTACACCTTTCACACAGTACAGCTGCTCTCAACAACAAAAGCCATTATTCTACAAAGCTTTAATCCTGCTAACAGAGGAAATCACAACATCTAAAGAAATAAGCCTCCAGGATAGATTGGCTGAAAAAAAAGACCCAAGTGCCAAACTCCCAACTGCCTTCTACTGACCTCCCACCATAAAACATGTAATATAACACACATACACATATTTATATTACATAAAAACCAGTAGACATCTGAAAACCTCCCTAAAACAAAAGACCCACACCTGAAGGTCCACTTAATGAAATAAAAACATACTTGCTCATATTACATCAGTAATGACCAAATCATGAAACATGATTGCAATTAAAATGCAAATTATAACAGATATAACCCTCATAACCATCCTGCCGGCCATCCATCACAGCAGAAACATTCCTGCAGCCAATGTATACACAGATAGTGACATGCTGTACATCCAAAATAGAGTTGCCACTGGCACTGTTTAATATGGACAATCCCTGTATGTTGAAAATTATATTATTATTATTTTTGTGATATATTACATAAAGCAGTAATTTTGCATCTAAAATACCTACCTGTAATAAGAAATATCACAAGCAATTAAAATGCTACAAGGATAAGCTTGTAATTTGGCAAAAGTAAAGTTCTGTCCTTAATGGCCGTGGGTATGTTACGTAACATCTCACGCTTAACAAAAACTGTCCTACTTTGGAGCTTTAAACATTATGCCCAGCAAAGTCTCTCACACAATTCAAATAACACCACCCACTATGCCCGCTGTCACTGCGCTCCCTCCACAGCCCAGCCAATCTCCCTGCCAAACAAGTAGAACCACTCAGCACTCTGCAACTGCAAGGCAAACACAGCATCCTCAACACAGTCCCTGCCCATACCCCAGGCCACAGGATGCACCACATCTCTCAAGCAGTTAGTGTAAGAAGCTTGAACAAAGCCTCGCACCACAGGAGACAAAAGCCCTAAACAGGGACAGTTGGAAACATTGCTCTTATAAACTTAGACTATCGCTAGAATAACAGGACTTGTTTTACCATGCATTGAATGAAGGATGTGAAGTCTGAATCTCAATGTACATTTTTACTTAGTGACTCGCCATCTGATACTCATTGGTCCGATCCGACCATAAGCTAATTACCCTAGATATCCACATCCTACCCCCACCCCCCATTAAGGAAACCATGGTAAAAAGATTTCTCCAAAGCCAACTTCATGCTTCTTAAGACAGAAGTGGTGAACTTCATGACACCCATGCAGATAGACATTACAGTTACGACTACTGAATCCTACATAATTGCACTTTATAAGCAGTTACAGCGGTGGTACGGCGGTAGCATTGTTACCTCAGAGCAAGAGGTTCTCCCGTTCGGTTCCCGGCTTGGCTTGGGAGTGCCTTCTGTATGGAGTCTGCATGTCCTCCCCGCAGTTGGGTAGCGTTCGAAAGACATGCGTAAATGGGTGTGCCTTCGTTGAAGGTTGGGCGTAGAGCTGGCACCTCAGCATTTCGTAAAAATCTACTGCCAATCATTAGCGGACCGGAGTTCCGCTGTGGCGACCCCTTACCAGGAAAAAGCCGAAAGACAAACAGCAACAACAACATGAATGCATGGATTGTGCTATCCTCCAAAAAAAGGAAGCCAATCTGGTGGTCCCCTGCCATAAACAAACTGTACAACAGAAGGAAGAAACTGTTGCAAAAGAGAGTAAAATCCCATGAGTGGAGGAGCTCCCTGGTCAGCCTCAGTTAAAAGCTGCAATCCCTGATAAAATCCTCCAAAGCTAGTTACAAAAACAAAATCGCCACTGATTCTAAAGACAACCACAAAGTATTCTGTAGCTATGTCAAGAATCTCAATGGCAACACTCAGATCTGCTCTGAGTTACAGCACAGTGGCACTAAATATACAGAAGATGGAAAACACTGTTGGCCAGCAGATACGTGAAACGGTGCAAAAATAATGCAATTACTCAGAAATTACTGATTATATTATAACTTTTAATAATCAGACAGGTTTCGGCAAAAAAATGCCTTCTTCAGTGATACACAGCAAAAAAACACAAAGACAGTACTAATGAATATTTATAGGAATGCCCAACCAATGAAAATGGAAAACCTGTCATAGTGAATAGTGGTAGGTTCCCACACCCAAAGTTAAGTTCAACAGAAAAAAGTATATAATGAACATATATTATTAAAAATGTTGTAGTGTCACCATGAGTTCATAAACAACTATAACAACCAGCATATGTAATATAAAGATGGTAATATGTACAAACCAAATAATAAATATGAATAAATGTTTGTCTATAAATATATACAAAAGAAAAAAATGGTAGTATAGTAATACACTAAACTAACCATATGACAATGATTGGGACCAAATTCATATGAATAATGGATAGATAAACCTGATTATTTGTCCAAATGTAGGTAATCAATTAGTAACAATACATAATGAACCATAGAAAATGAACCTCATAAACATGTATATTCACAATTTTTCTTTTGTATATATTTATGGACAAACATTTATTCATATTTATTATTTGGTTTGTACATATTACCATCTTTATATTAAATATGCTGGTTGTTATAGTTGTTTATGAACTCATGGTGACACTACAACATTTTTAATAATATATGTTCATTATATACTTTTTTCTGTTGAACTTAACTTTGGGTGTGGGAACCTACCACTATTCACTATGACAGGTTTTCCATTTTCATTGGTTGGGCATTCCTATAAATATTCATTAGTACTGTCATTGTGTTTTTTTGCCGTGTATCACTGAAGAAGGCATTTTTTTGCCGAAACCGGTCTGATTATTAAAAGTTATGTATAATCAGTAATTTCTGAGTAATTGCATTATTTTTGCACCGTTTCATGTATCTGCTGGCCAACAGTGTTTTCCGTGGTTTGTTCTGGCCGTGCAGTACCTACGTGCATAGCATAGTGTTTGGTTGCAGTTTTCAGGCTATGCTGTAGGGTCGTGTTCGGTACTTTTGTAATGGGGAATCTTCCCCTGCTCTTTTTTTACCAACGTTTTTGGGAATCCTAGTATCAGTATACAATTATTGTACTTTCTACGCGTTTGTGTTGCTGTGAGGTTCACAATTCTATGGATTATCCTTTTGAAACTCATGAGGCTGAGTTAGCGTCTTGGACATTCGCATTCGGGCCTAAGGATTATACCTCTTCACTGGGACCTTTGGACTTCTGTTTTGCGTGAATTCTGGGACAGATTGGAGGTATTTACTACAATTCACGATTTGGATATTGGATGTCTTATATGATTTGAACTTTTCCGGGTTCGGATCTTACAAGAACAGTTTCTGTTTTTGATTTGCCATAGTGTTTCAAAGGTCGCTTAGTCAATACAGGGAACTGCTGCGTTTGTTGATTGTTTTTCAATTACCAAGATATTGCAGGCGCTTTTTTTGTCAGCAGCCTCTTTGCATTTTAGATTTGTTCTCATATTAATAGCATTGGGACTATCGACAGCCTCTTAACGATTGCTGAACAAATACAGAATTGGGTTGTGCTTCGCGACTTTTGTTTTTTTCAATACAGTGCTCATGGGGACACCATTTATATTTGCAGTTGAACAGTACCCTAATTTCAGGTACTATCATCACATGGACTGCAATTTGGGGCCGTTGACTGTTTTTTTGGTGGATTACTACTTGATGGGTGGGTCTGCCACAACAAAGAAGGATAATATTTTGAGTAGTCTTGGCTCGATTGAGGTACTGTATGTTTCAGCTGCCCTAGAGGAACATTGACATTTCAACATCTGATTTCAGCATATGGACAAATGGTTCTTTTTTCTATTGATTTGATGCTAAGTCACACAGCAGATAATATTTCTTTTTATGGACATTAGAGGTGTTCCTTTTGTGCTTTGATATTTACATCATTCTATTTTGTATTTTGGGGTTATTAACAGTTATCGAACATTCATAGAGGTAACATTGGGACCTGTTCTGTTTTTCCACCATTCTCTTCCACAATTAGATCTTGTTGGGGCATTATTTGTGTTTGGAGTTTAACAGCACCCTATTGCAGGATTTACATTATATAATCTGTATTTAGGCACACGGACTGTGTGCTTTTGGTGGATTACCTTATGACTTGGGTATTTGACCTAACAGAAAATGGATATTATTTTCTGGGCTGATTGAGGTTGAGCAAGTTTCAGTTGTTCTGGGTGAACAATGATACTTCATTATCTGGTTTCTTAACAAGGATTATAGATTCTTTGGCAGCAACTTTTATGTAATTGTAAGACAAAACCACAGTGGTTTGGCAACCTTCGTCCAGTGTCTAATAATTGTTACCCCAAATGTTTTCTACATATCTGTGGTTTATATATATCCGTGCTTTTACTGTGCAAAGGTGATTATTTGCTATTCAACTGATTAGGGTTCATGGATATTTGATATATAGCCCCAGTTTTAACAATATTAGGCCTGAAATTTATTTCTAGTGTAAATTGAGCCTAGGTTTATTCGAATCATTCACACTTGGGTATATGATTTTGTACTCCCTCAAGCAGAGATTTTTAGATAATACCAGCCATAATTACATCTGGACGGCTGTTTTCATTCTTACATATGTTGTTTCACCCCAATATTTTCTTACCTGTATAGTCAGATGCATAATGTTATTGTTAGCATACAGCAACTCACCAGGGTTGATCTAGTTGTGATTATATATTTTCAATTGTATCACATCTCTTGAGTATTTTTGGCTTTTATTATTGAGGATTTGATTTTCCATTTTTTGTTTACAACTAGATTATTGATCACCACATGGTATTTTATCAGGCCTGTGGGTTACTGTGGCATTGCTGTTATTACCATTCACTTTTACTTATACAATAGCACATGAGTAACTATCTAGCTATATAATTTGGTGGTTTCTCAGTCATTGGATTCATGTTCAAGATTAATTCTAGTATCTGTGCAGAATTGTGTGGTATTTTATTGCCCAGTTTCTTTATTGAGGTTCTGGACTGATTAGGATTCACAATTGTGCAGTACTGCAGCTACTCTAGTTTTTGATTTTCTACTTTAGATTTTTTATTATACATTAGTCCTATTACAATTAGGTGTGGTGCCCTGATCATCACCCATACAATTTGAAATCAGAATTTTGGATATTCATTTGACTATTTCTCAGGTTTGTCTATACCTTAGGTTGTACCATCCATATATTGGCAGCATGGATTTAGATAAGATACTTTCAGGATTATGTGCCGATCGGGAGGACATTGGTGTGTTTGGTATTGGGTCCTCGCCAGGTAGTAATCCTTCTGAGTCTGGACAACAACTACCCCAAGACAGTGATTTGGCTTTTCATTCCCTAACCAAGGGACTAAAAAATTTAAGATCTAACATTTGGCACCTTAAACTGTTTTGTGCATATTTGAGCAAAAAGATCACCCCCAGGGGTCTTAGGGTCCGGTTACAACCTTTAGTGGGAAGACCAGAGGACAGACTCAATCAAGAATGGAAAGAAGCTCTCCAACAGGCATCCATGTTATTTGTCAATATACTGGCCCAATATTATGGCAGGATGGTAGACACTAATGTTAATGAGGTCAAAATAATGTGTCAGGGTTGCAAAAAGTTTGAGTCGCTTCCTACATTCCAGCAATCTATTAACAAATTATCCAAGGAATTGACGAACCATGAGACAATAACCAAACAAAGGAAAATTAGAAAATTTAACAGGGATAGCTTAGACTATCAAAGAGGACGCCCATTTGAGGTACAAAGGACTGTTAGATTTGTGGGTGCTGATCAGGGGACCACAGCAGTTAGGACGAAAAAATGACCAAGGTCGATTTTAAAAACTAGAGATAGACCCAATACTAGCACATCAGGGGAAGATTCCTCATTTACTGATAATGACAGTACCGGACACAGGGAATCACCTAATCGCAAAAGACCCAATATTACTGTCCCTTTAGAAATGGTACCAGGCGTCGAGGTGGACGCAAGCACAAACACAGTCACAAAACACAACTCCCTAGAGGGATTAATACAGAATTTCATAACGTAACAAGTTCTGAATATCGAAATGTTTTAAATTTGTCTGATGTTACATTGTCTGAGGAACAGGAACAACTATTGAATAAAGGACTTGGATATGTACCTGGGTTTTTTCAGATGAATATCACATTGTTAATGACATTACCGGTTTTTGTCGTAATCTCAACCTCAAATAGTTTTTTCATGACAGAGAGCCTCAAAGATCTACTGAATTCAGATTTCTTAAATCTGATTTTCAGCCGCCCATGAACAAACATGTTTCTATTTATATGCAATCTGTACTTAGAGATTTACATTTTGAACACAAGGAATATTCCATACTTGGTCATAATCTATCACCTCCGAAAATATCAGCCCTACAACAGTTACGCCATAATCACAACGTTGTAATTTTACCAGCTGATAAGGTTGGAGCAGTGGTGGTTTTGAACATGATTCATTATCTTTGTGAGGGCAGATCACAACTTTCTGATACTAAATGCTACATGCATATGGACATGGACCCAACTCCTGTTTTCAAAAAGGAAATTGATTCCTTTCTGCATTTAGCTGAGGAGGAGGGCATTATCAGTAAGACAAGTGTTATGCATCTTACTGTTCAGGACCCACAAAAATAAATTTTATATCTTCTCCCCAAGATTCATAAATCACTTTCCAATCCACCAGGTAGACCTATTGTTTCAGGTATTGGTTCCTTGACTGAACCATTATCCATGTTTCTTACTCAACATCTCAAACCTCTGTTGAATTTGGTCAGGGCCAGATTACAAGATACAACACAATTTTTACAGATTATACAGGACACCCAGTTGGAACCAACTTGGCTTATGTGTTCATTAGATGTCAAGGCCTTATATACTAGTATTCCACATTGGGCGGGATTACAGGCACTACAATATTGGTTAGACCGTTCTGCTCTATATTCTCCAGGATTTAATACATTACTAATTTGTATGACCGAACATGTGTTAAACAAAAACATCTTTTACTTCCAAGGGGAATGCTATTGGCAGCTTCAAGGGACAGCTATGGGAGCTTCTTTTGCTCCTATTTATGCCAATCTTTTCATGGCCTTTTTTGAAGAATGTATGATCTATGAACCATTACACAACATATACTTGGTGGAAATTGATATTTGGCGCAGATGTTTAGATGATTGCTGGATGGTGTGGTGGGCGGATGCTACATATTTGCAGGAATTTGTGGAATATCTCAATGGTAATGTTTGGGGAATTGAATTTACGGTGACATATGATTTACAATCCATTAACTTCCTGGATGTCACTGTTACAAGGAATACAGATCATACTTAGAACACTAGGACCTTCCGCAAATATCCCCAATACAATACTTTACTGCATGCTTCTAGTATGCATCCACGCCACACCATCCGCAACATACCCAAGTCTCAATTTATGCGGATGAAACGCATCAATTATACCAATATGGAATATGAGAAAGCGAGTCTGGATTTGTTGCAGAGATTTGTCAACAGAGGCTACAAACAACTTGATATAGTTAAGGCTTGGGATTGGTCTACCAGTATGGACAGGGAAACATTATTACAATATAAGACACAGCCCAGGGATCCTACTTCATCCTCTATAAGGTTTGTGACAACCTATGGTAGAAACCATAATGCAATCAGGAGCATTATAAATAAACATTGGAACATCTTAGTGGCCAATGACCAGCTGAGGCAACTTCTGGGATCTCAGTGTCAGTTTAGCTATAGAAGAGGCAAAACATTAGGATCATTGTTCAGTCACTTTAAACATAAGGAAAGTGGTGGGGCAATATACAAACAACTAACTATGTCTGGAGATGAACTGTTGGGAACTTTTCCCTGTGGTCACTGTGGGTCTTGTAAACAAATTCGTAAATTTAAACAATTTACCAGTCGAAATACAAGTAAAGTGTATGATTGCAAAATATTTGGCAACTGCAGCAGCAGCTGGGTGATATATTTAGCCACTTGCCATTGTTCTGCCTTCTATGTGGGTCAAACGTCCAGACCATTGAGAACACGTATCAATGAACATAGAAGTGACATAAAGAATAAAAAAGATAACAATGCTCTTTTTTGCCACACTTTGAAGCATCCACAGGCTCATTTTACATTCATGATTATCGATAGGATCATAGGTGATTGGAATAATCCTCAAGGATGGCACAGCATTCTAAATCATAAAGAAAAGTATTGGATCACCACATTGGGAGCACTCTTTCCACCAGGTTTGAATGACCATTTATAATCAGTAACACTAATTATATGAAATATTAAAGTTGTTATATGATTTGTTATAATAAGTTATTCTTATATTTATGTATTTCAGGTTCCAGTGGATACCTTATTTTGATGTTGTTACATCAATATTGAATGTTTATTAATATTAACCACAATTTCATTGTGAACATACATGTTTATGAGGTTCATTTTCTATGGTTCATTATGTATTGTTACTAATTGATTACCTACATTTGGACAAATAATCAGGTTTACCTATCCATTATTCATATGAATTTGGTCCCAATCATTTTCATATGGTTAGTTTAGTGTATTACTATACTACCATTTTTTCTTTTGTATATATTTATAGACAAACATTTATTCATATTTATTACTTGGTTTGTACATATTACCATCTTTATATTAAATATGCTGGTTGTTATAGTTGTTTATGAACTCATGGTGACACTACAACATTTTTAATAATATATGTTCATTATAATTTTTTTTCTGTTGAACTTAACTTTGGGTGTGGGAACCTACCACTATTCACTATGACAGGTTTTCCATTTTCATTGGTTGGGCATTCCTATAAATATTCATTAGTACTGTCTTTGTGTTTTTTTGCTGTGTATCACTGAAGAAGGCATTTTTTGCCGAAACCGGTCTGATTATTAAAAGTTATGTATAATCAGTAATTTCTGAGTAATTGCATTATTTTTGCCCTGTTTCACGTATCTGCTGGCCAACAGTGTTTTCCATGGTTTGTTCCGGCAGTGCAGTACCTACATGCATAGCATAGTGTTTGGTTGACTAAATATACAGACCCAACTGATATTGCCAACATCCTGGCAGATAGGTTCAGTGCTAACTTTACCCCCCCTCTCACCCCCTAAAGAGCCCATCTCTATACCAGAAGAATGCAAAGTTCTTGTAATCATGGCTGCACAGGTAAAAACCACACTCTCCAAAGCCAAGAACACAGCATCCATGGGACCAGACAACATCCCAGGCTGCATTCTACATGAACTACAGAACGAACTGGCACCCCACCTAAGTACCATGTTCAGTCATAGCCTTACCTCATTCTTTGTGCCTGCTGAATGGCGCACAGCGATGGTTATCCCACTCCACAAGGGGGGAGCCACCACGGACCCTGGGAACCACCCCATTAGCCTGACGAGCCTGGTCTGCAAGGCCATGGAATGTATCATTATGGAACTTATAAACAAAGACATTGGTAATCTCCAAGCTCTGGACCCCACCCAGTTTGGGTTTGTAAAAGGCAGATCATGTCTCCTAATCCTAATAGACTTATTTGAAGCAGTCACCAAAGCCGTAGACAAGGTTAAGGTGGTTCACACAGCCTATCTAGATCTTGCAGAGGCTTTCGATACCATCCCCCACTCTGGAATTATAGGTAAACTCACTAAACTAGGTATAAATCCCTATGTCACAAGATGGGTTGCCAACTGGCTCACTGACAGAAACCACACTGTGAAAGTAGCAGACTCAAAATCTGACTTCAGACCAGTGACAAGTGGAGTACCACAGGGTGCAGTCCTGGGTCCCTCCTGTTTGGTATTTACTTCTCTGAAGTACAGGCTAACACAGAAGGTCTTTGTCTAATGAAGTTCGCAGATGACTGCAAACTATGAGCCATAATCAAAACTCCTAACGATGTGGACATCCTACAAAAGGGCCTCACTGAGACAGATGCCTGGTCAAAGCCATGGCCTCAAGCTCAATGCCAAAAAGTGCATTGTCATCCCCTTTGGTAAAAACTCTGTACCCATGAACTACAACATAGGCGGTAGTATACTTAACACCAAAAGTGTAATAAGAGACCTTGGGACACAGGTGGACAGTAGTCTCCCCTTTGATAATCACATCGCCACAGTAGTCAGGAAATCCTTCTATGTGACACACCTCATCACAAAAGGTTTCTCATCCAGAAAAAAAGAGGTCATTGTTCCCCTCTACTCATCACTCATTAGACCCATTATAGAGTACAATGCCCCTTTTGGTATGTACCTCACAAGACATCTACAACAACTGGAAAGGCCGCAGAAATACCTCACAAAGAGGATTACCGGCTTCAAACAGATTCCCTATGCAGACCATCTCAAAAAACTCCAGCTTTACTCCGTTGCATATCGCCTACTCAGAGGTGATCTCTGCCTTACATACAAAGCTATGTCAAACCCAGAGCTGTTGGATATACTCCACTTAAAGAAATCCCAATCCCTCTGAGCTGCACGCTCTAGGGACCTAAACCTTGTCACCACAATAAACAGAACATGTCGGAGGAATAGATTCCTGTCCCAGAGACTTCCCATACTCTGGAATAAACTACCTATCTATATCAAACAAAGCTCCTCATTAGCATTCCTCAAGAAAAATCGTGATGATTGGATGGGAAATAAGAAATTCACCCCAGGGATCACCTCTGTGGCTCTGCTCAACAGTGGCACAGGAAAATAATTTTCTTGGGTGGCAAAAGCCAGGGTACCTTTTTGGCTGGGCTTGTATAGGCCCCAGGGCCGATAGCCTAGTACCTACCTATGAACCTATACCCACATTGTGAGAGGATTAAAATCTCCTTGTTGAAGTGTCAAGTAGTTTATTCAGTTAAGTAGGAAGATGGATGAGTGTAACACATCAGCAAAGAGCAGTAACACTCATCTACCTACCTACTTAAGTGAATAAACCACTTGAAACTTCAACAAGGCATCTTTATTTCTCCCACAGGAAGGGTATTAGAGAGAGAGTCACATAGCTCTGCTTACTAAAGTGATTTTTATCTGGATTAATCCTTTGTACTGTGTTTCAGCTTAGGAGAAGGGTGAACGACCTTGTTCCATGATCAGGAAGGGACCTTTTTTTCCCCTGTTTAAAGCAGTAAACCTTTTTTTCCTTAGGGAAAGGAGATGCTGGAGCACCATATCAGGGAGCAGCCATTTTTGTGCTCCACACCTTAGAAGAGTTATGGGACACAGTTCGCAGAATGGTACTGGGTGCTCGATAAGCAAACTGTGGCTCTGCTGTACCGTACCATTAATACATATCAGTGTGGCACGATTTTTGTAAAAGTACTTGTGTACAGAGTTCTGCTGCAACTCATGCAGTGTCCCTTTATTTTACTATTATCTGAAAGAAAACCTAACAGAGCCTTGAAATCCTGCCTTAAGCAGCTTTATGTCTTTTTCTGGAGGAAGAAGTTTGGAAGCAGTTCACTGTAGTGGTTTGATTGCAAAGCAGTGCGTCACAAAACTGGCAAAACAAATGCACCCACCATCTGCTGCTCTGTAATTAGTTAACCTCCTTTTATACCTTACGTCGTTGTGCTGTTCAGTTTTATTCTAGACCACAAAATGACAGTTATGTTGCTTTTTTGTCAGAAAAGTTGAACTTGTAGGAAAGTTAAACCGAATTATTTTCCAAGTCACCATTAAAATTTGAGAGAAACATCAGCTCTCATGCATATTTGCTGCATTGTTTTCCTGCTAAGAAATAAATTATGTAGCTGCGATGAGGCTGTATTTATTTGCATGTTTGTTTTGATATATTAATGGAACTTTCACCTGGAATGGCCCTTTTTCTGTGGAGGCCCGGTGAGAAAAACGTTAGCATAACAGTTGTAATACAAAGCAAGTAAATAACAGATGCAGTCAGAACAACAATATAAATTAATCATACAGAGAAGATATAAAGTGATTATTTATCAATAGATTGTCACATCAGCAAAGAACAATAATAAAATAGTCACATGAAAGTATGTAGTTGGTAGAGTGAGTAATGAAGATTACAGAACTGCGGGGAATGCTTTACGTTAGATACATCTTGCCTTCTTAGCATGAAGAAGTTATGCAGCAACAGATAAATGGATAGTTGTTTCCTCTTTTTTTTAATGTAACATGTACTTTGTGGTATTAGTCGGTTTGCATGTATTGTAGTAGACAGTAATGTAACATGTACTTTGTGGTATTAGTCGGTTTGCATGTATTGTAGTAGACAGTAATGTAACATGTACTTTGTGGTATTAGTCGGTTTGCGTGTATTGTAGTAGACAGTATTGGTCACTGCCCTTATTTCACTCGTTCAGTATTTCTGCCAAGTTCATTTTTTGGGTAGTTGTGTTCTGCATACCTCTGGGAATGCTGATATCACTTTCTGGGGAGAAGATGGCCCTTGATTAGCTGTGGGTTGGTGAGTACTCCTTGCAGTCCAGCCTGGTCATTCATGTGAAGAGTGTAAAAGGTGTAGCGGGAAGTAATATTGTTGTGTCTAAGGAGAGTGAACACCTGACAGGTCTGTAGTTTACTAGTAAGATTATAGGGACAAGTTATCTTTTGGTAAGGGAAGTGTAGCACACCAGGGTTGCATACCATGTGTCTTTCAATGCAGTTGGCAGTTTCAGTCTGTGGCCAAACACATTTAGCAGCATTAAAAGATACAACATTTCAGATAACACACTAAAATAGCTTAAAAACATGAACACTGAAGTCCAAAGAGTTTTATCAAATGTGATAAAGCAGCCTGAGTAATTGGCTTAAATGAGTAAAACTGTAACTTAAAACATATCCATCTTGAACAGAAAAGTACAGCATGTAGTTCCAGCTAACTGTACTGTATTATACGTAGTAGTCAGTTTATTTTGTTGTTTTACAAATGGATGAATTTATGTTGCGTTCTGAATTCATTTTAGTTGATTATGCACTTTCCAGGAAAAATCACATAGTGACTTGAGTTGCATTTTTGTAAGGGCTGTAGCTAACCCTTCTTGCATTCATTTGGTTTTTAAAAATAAAATCATAGTCTGTGGTTATAGCTCGTTAACATTCTTGCATGCCACAGTGCGATAATGAGAGTTTATACAACTGTAGATTAATTGCAGGAGACTAATCCCTACTGCACCAGTGACCTGGTACTCCAGTGCACTGATAAAATGGTTATGTGGGTGTAGGAAGGTATAGAAGATGATCTGGTGATGACCCAAAGATAGGCATTCTGTGAGAATGTAATTGTACCATCAGAATATGGTAGTAGATCTTACCCAACAGTGCTGCTTAAACATTTATGTGGATGCTACTTTCATTTTAAGGGATGTGTGGGAGTATTGCAAAAGGGGTACTTCCCACGCCTCTTTCTGTAATTTTAGATAAATATATATATATATATATATATATACACACACACACACACACACACACACACACACACACACACATGTATAGATGTTCTTCGTGTTTCACTGTTGCAGTCATCACCTGTGAGTTATCCCTGCTGTGGTAGCCCTCGGGCGGCCCGAATACGAGAGTCAGTGATTTTGTGCGCCGGCTGCTGTCGCCTGTAGTCTGACATCAGGTCGTCAGTACTATAAAGCAAGGCAGCTGACGTCATTACATCAGTCTTTCTTGCCATGGAGCCTGTAGCAGAAGCAGTTCGCACGAGTGCCGGTCGGTCGGTCGCTACCAGAAGTCGAATTTCAGCAGAAAGCGTCTAAAGCTAAGTACCCTGTTGGGGACCCACTTTTCTTGCTCTAACCAATGTCTGAAAAAGTTAATAATTGTCTCGCCTGTGGAAAGCAGATCCCACACCGAGATTTTTATTCTTACTGCATCACTTGCTTAGGCCCAGACCACGTTGTCCCTCATTGCCGGTTCTGTGCCCTCTTTAATGTGAGAACCATTCACTGTAGAGCTCTTTTTGTAGACAATTATTTTCGTATTCCGTCTTTGCATTCCGATATGGCGTCTGTTAGCCAACAATCCGCCAACATTCTGAAAAAATGTAAAGATAGAGACAGGCCACACAAGGCTACGCCTTCCGACAATGCTACCGCTAAGCAAGTCATCAGTTCTCCAGAATTCAGTGGGGTACTTTCACAACCCCTGATGCCCGACTCTTTTTCTACATAGCCCTCTGCCGAGACCCTTTCGGACTCCGGTATGCCGTAGAAATCCACTTTGTCTTCTGAGCCTTTGGCTGTCTCTGCCTCGGTTGGGTCCGGAGCTGCAACACAGGCACTGGCTTCTGAGGTGGCCGTTCGCACTACCGATTCTAGACAAAAAACGATGTCTTCTCTTCCGACTACCGTTTCTCAGAGACCAACATATTCTCTTAGGCTTCTAAGCAAGGCCACTCCTAGAGAATCTGCTTATAGCCACCATCTTGCTACTGCTTCCCCACCCCAAGCTCAAATGCTTAAAATGGCGGAGGATCTTATCTCCCTTATCCGAGGTACTCAAGCCCCCACTCCAAAAAGGAAAAGGCTTCCTTCTCCAGAAATTATGACAGACAAAGAGTTTGAGGAATCTGATTATTCTGCCCTTGAAGAGGAACAAAAGCCCTTAACTGTTTATGAGGATTCAGATGCAGAGGAATCCATTCCCTCTTCCTCCCCTCCAGAGGACCTCTCCTTCGGGGAAACCCTTCACTCCTTCAGGGAACATTTTCAATGAGAATGTCAGGACTACCCACAGTCAAAGAAGAGACTTAGAGAGTTTCTGGTCCTGCCTCAGCACATATCTCTGGCCATCGTACCTGTTCTAGAAGTGGTGGATGATGTTTTCCTTGAATCCAGTTTAGCCCCTGATGCCCTGCCTCCTGCTCCAGCTTAACCTGATAGGTACTACAGAGTACCAGATTCTCACAAATACGCATACAGGAACCCTGCTGCAGACCCTGAGGTCATTACACAGGGACCCAAAGGAGCTAAGACTAGTTCTTCATTCTGACAAAGACTCCAGAGCTCTGGACAGATGGGGTAAGAAGGTATACACCTCTGCAACCTTAGTTATCAGAGAACTCAATTGTCAGTTCCATATGTTAAAATACCAACAACACACTTTGGAACAATTAAAACAGAAGATTGCTACCTCTTCTCATGGTGCCAACTCAAAAGAGCTGGCAGAATTACTACACTCTGCTTGTCAAGTGGCCAAGCACTCATTACAATGTGGATATGATGCCCTAGAAGCCTCTAGCAGGGCAGCAGTGACAGGATCTGTTATTAGGATGTGGCTAAAGGAACAACCTCTTCCTGATCATGTCTAGTCTAAACTTATTGATGCACCCCTAGATAAGGAGCGCTTGTTTAGGGAAAAAGCAGAAGAGGTGCTTAAAAAGATGGAAGACAAAGCAAAATCTATGCAAACAGTAAAAGATTTCTTTCAAGTTCAACCACCCAGATTCAGCAGGAACTTCACCTCTAAGCACTGGGCCTTCCCTACACCCATCAGACAGGGTGAAAGTAAGCCCCGCAGGGACAGGACATCCAGGCCCCTATCCCAGGACCAGTAAAGAAGCAAACAATGGACCACGTCTGCCTCTAAGGCAGGGAGTTCTAAGTCAAGCTTCTATGGTAAGCACTCACAATGACTCCACCTCCCCCCCCTGCCCTCCTTTCACTCATCTTAAACTAGGAGGAAGGCTCACCCTCTTCAAGGACAATTGGGTCTCTATAACCAAGGACCAATGGGTATTAAAAATCATTTCTCAGGGATACAGATTCTCATTCAGCAAACTCCCAAATCCAAGAGGGTACCCAGACCTCCCCCAAACTAGTGGACAGAGGCATTAAAACAGGTAAAAACACTAATATCCCAAGGGGCAGTGTAACCTGTCCCTCCGGATCAAACATGAAAAGGTTTTTACTCCAGACTATTCCTTGTTCCCAGAAAATAGGGCACTTGGCACCCCATCCTGGATCCATCCAAACTGAACACCTCCCTGGTGATCCCCAGATTCAAAATGCTCACACAAAATGCCTGGCTAGTGACACTAGACCTAAAAGATGCCTACCTCCACATCCCCATCAGGGAATCATGCAGAAAATTCCTGTGCTTCAGAGCTGGCAATCAGCACCTTCAGTTCCCTGCACTGCTCTTTGGCTTATCTACTGCTCCCAGAGTAGTCACCAATTGCTTGGCCCTGGCTATAGTATTCTGCAGACAGAGAAATATACAGATTTACCCTTACCTGGATGACTGCCTCATTCAGGCAAACAGCAAAGAAAAGTTGCTCCAGGATCTTCTGTTTGTCAAAAAATGCCTAACTTCCTTAGGGTTCACCATCACTGAGAAAAAAATCAAAGCAAAACCCCACCAGGAAATTTGTTTTCCTGGGAGCTGTGCTAGACACAACAACCCTAATGACCTTCCTATTCCCAGCAAAGCAGAGCTTCCTACCTCTACTTCACCCAGATAGCTTCCAGAAGTCACCTCACTGCAAGGAAGTTCCTGCAAGCCCTGGAATACATGGCATCTTGCATCCTTTTCATCAGGCTTCACATGAGAAAGCTTCAGTGGTACTTAAAGAACCTTTGGTGTCAGCACTCTCAGTCCCTAGAGACCACTCTCCCACTGATCCCTTGCATAAGGGACAAATTTCTCTGGTGGGCAGAGGCTTGTGCCATGAACAAGGGTCTTCCCTTCATCTTTCGCCCTTCTGGCCAGACAGTCACCACCGACGCCTCAGACACAGCTTGGGGCGCTCACCTAGCAGGCATGTGTATCCAAGGCCTCTAGAATGCCCAGCAGCTTCATTTGCACATCAACCAGAAGAAATGATGGCAGTGCAAAACTCTCTGACTTCCTTCCAACCCCATCTCAGGCCAGGGGTCCTCCTTATAAAAACACACAACACCACAGTAATATGGTACATCAGCAAGCAGGGGGGCACTCAGTCTTACCCCCTGTGCAGGTTAGCCATGAGTCTGCAGCTTACGGCCAGCTCCATGGGGCTACACCTAATTGCCCAATACTTACCAGGGATCAACAACACACTGGCAGACCACCTAAGCAGAAACTTACTGGACCCCCATGAATGGCAGCTCCACAGAGAAATCTTTCTGCAAATCACCCAGGAGTGGGGGACCCCAGAGGTGGATCTCTTTGCCTCGCACCTCAACCACCAGCTGCACAAGTTTTGTAGCAGGGAGTATCACTTCCTAGCATGGAAGGTGGAATTCCATCTTTGTGTACGCATACCCTCTTCTGCCTCTTATTCCCAAGGTTCTGATCAAAATAAGAGAGGAGAGACAAAGCTCATCACTTTAGATTGGCCCAGACAGCTTTGGTACCCCTTACTACACAGTCTGACCTTACAGCCCTCGAAGCTGCTTCCCCTAAGGTCAGACCTCTTGACCCAGGAGAGGGGGAAGGTACTGCACCCAGACCTACAGACTCTCAAACCTTCAGCATGGCTCATACACTAAAAATTAACAAGAAGTCACTGTTAAGCAAACATGTCCTAAACATCATCACAGAGGCCAGAAGGCCCAGCATAAGAAAATCTTATGCAGGAAAATGGAAAAGATTCTGCTCCTGGAAACAATCTAAAGGGGACAGTACCTCCCAACCCGCCATCCCTCTCCTCCTGGATTACTTAGTAGAGTTACTCGATAGTGGCCTCTCTTTCTCCTCTATTAAAATCCATGCCTCGGCCATCTGTGGCAATTATAATTCAGACTCACCCCTCTTCTCTCATCCTTTGATTAAGCAGTTCCTCAGAGGGGCTTCTAATATCAGGCCTCCCAGAAGACCTCCTACCACCCTGGGGCCTGAATTATGTGTTAGAGAAACTAATCTTACCTCCATTCGAACCTGTCGCTTCAACAGAATTGAAATACCTCTTCTGGAAGACTGCCTTCCTACTAGCTATCACCTCAGCCAAAAGGGTCTCTGAACTTTTCCATGCAGACAGAGTCTCCCTGAGGACTAATCCCTCTTTTATGCCCAAGGTGTTATCTGATGTGACCCTTAACCAGGCCATACACCTTCCCACCTTCTTTCCCAACCCTCAAAACAAGGGGAAAGAATTCTACACTCACTAGACATGCACAGACAACTCAGATACTATCTGGACCGCACTAAGCCATTTAGAAAAACTGACCAGCTTCGTGTAAGCATTGCCACAGGGGCAGAGGGGAAGCCCATCTCCAAACAAACCATTTCCACTAAGGGACTCTGGATAACAAAGTTTGCAGATGACTGCAAACCTGGAGCCATTATTGAATCTCCAAATGATGTGAATACTCTACAAAAGGGCCTTACAGAAACAGATGCTTGGTGCCAGAGCCATGGGCTCAAGCTCAATGCCAAGAAATGTATAGTTATCCCCTTTGGGGAAAAAACATGTATCCGTGAATTACCATATAGGTGGCAGTACACTAAACACCGAAAGTTTGATAAGAGACTTAGGGACACAGATGGACAGTGGTCTCACCTTCGATAACCACATCGACACAACAGTCAGGAAATCCTTCTATGTGGCACACCTCATCACTAAGGGCTTTTCATCCAGAAAAAAGGAGGTCATTGTCCCACTGTACTTATCCCACATTAGACCCATTATAGAATACAATGCCCCGTTTGGTATGTACCTCTCAAGACATCTGCAACAACTGGAAAGACCACAGAAATACCTCACTAAAAGAATCACAGGCCTAAAGCAGATGCCCTACGGTGACCACCTAAAAAAACTCCAGCTATACTCTGTCGCATATCGTCTACTCAGAGGCGATCTTTGCTTAACACACAAGGCCATGTCAAACCCAGAGCTGTTGGACATGCTACACTTAAAGAAATCCCAATCCCTCAGAGCCACACGCTCCAGGGATCTAAACCTTGTCATCACAATAAACAAAACATGCTGGAGAGATAGGTTCCTGACCCAGAGACTCCCCAGACTCTGCAATAGATTGCCCATACATGTCAAACAGAGTGCCTCTTTGGTCCTCTTCAAAAGGAACCTTGACGATTGGATGGGAGAAAGGAAATTCACCCCGGGGATCACGTCAGTCGCCCTGCTAGACAGGGGTCCAGGGAAGTAAATAGTGTGGGAAGAAATAGCCAGGGAATTGTTATGGCTAGGCTTGTATAGGCCCTAGGGCTGATAGCCTAGTACCAACCTATGAACCAAATGGATTTCACACTGTATCCATTTTCTCTACAGACTACATGGGAAACCCATCCCTAAGTCGATCCGTACCCACTCCACAAGGGCAACCTCCACTTCCACTGCCTTCCTCAGAGAAGTACCTACCAGGGACATATTGGAAGCGGCCACCTGGACCTCTGTCCATACCTTTACAAAGCATTACTACCTACCTCTCTTTTCTAAGTCTAGGGCAGGTTTTGCTTCTGCAGATGTTCTTCATGTTTCACTGTTGCAGTCATTACATTTGGGTAATCCTGCTGGCAGGTTGCCCTCAGTCGGCCTGAATTCCAAAGTCCTGGGTCCTGTGTCAGCTGCTGTCGCCCCTTCCCTGACGTCAGGTCGTCAGGGGTATAAAAGATGCGGCCGACGCCATTTTCTTTAGTCTTTCTTGCCATGCGGTGCCCAAAGCAGAAGCAGTTCGCAAGTGACGGTCGGCCGACTCCTGAGATTTTCGTGTTTGAGTTTCAGATCCGAAGTCGTCATTAAAGCTAAGTACCTCATTGAGGAAACTTTTTTCTTGCTCCAGACCGATGTCAGAAAAAGTTAATAATTGTATTTCTTGTTGAAAGCAAATACCTCATAAGGACTTTCACTCTTACTGTATTCCTTGCCTAGGCCCTGACCACGACGTTTCAAGTTGTCGGTTTTGTGCTAGATTTAACCAGCGCACTATTAGGCGTCGGTACAACTTTGCATTAAACTATTTTGGGTGCAGACTTAATTGTAAAATGTTGTCTGATAGCCGTCCGACTACCGGAGTTCACAAAAAATACAAAGAAAAAGAAAGACAACCGAGGCCCAAAACCGACGACAAAGCCTCTCCTAAGCCAGTTGCCGGTTTTCAGTGAGACGCTTTCGCAGCCCCTGACACCCACTACTTTAGAGTCGCAGACCACTACCGACTCCCACGTGGAGTTGGCCATGCCGCTGGAAACTCAAGGTATTGGAGTCTCGGACGCTATTCCCTCAGATGGGTCTGGAGCCGCTGAGCAGGCACCGTCTTCTGAGGGTGTATTCAGACCTAAACATCTATACATTAAACCGACTACAGCTTCAAAGGCAAAGACTAAAGCACCTTTAAAGACAAAGAAAACAATTCAAGAGCCACATGGACAGGCCTCCATGCCCAAAAAACAGATGCTCAAATGGCCGAAGACTTGATTACCTTGATCAGGGGCTCCCATCCCCCTCCTGATAAGAGGCCTAGTCAAGAGACAGATTATGAATCTTAAGATCAGGTTTCTATTTCTTCTGATCAGGAATATTCACTTCCCCCTATGAGGATTCTGATGCTGAAGAATCTATTCCTTCAGCTTCTCCTCCTGAGGACTATTCTTTTGGGGAAACCTTGCATACCATGAGGGAGCATTTCCACTGGGAGAGCCAAGATTTTTCAGAATCTAAAAAGAGGCTCAGGGACTTCCTTTTACTACCTTAACACAGGCCTCTAGCCATTCCACCTGTGTTAGACATTGTAGATTATGTGTTTTCTGAGTGTAGTCTGACCCCTGACTCCTTACCTCCAGCTTCTGTTAAGCCTGACAGATATTACAGGGTTCCTGACTCATATATTCCTTTTCAAAAACCCTACTGCAGACCCAGAAACTATTTCACAGGGTCCCAAAGGGATTAAGGCTTCCACTGCAAAAAAGCCTACCCCCTCTGACAGAGATTCTAGGGCACTGGATAGATGGGGAAAAAAGGTTTACACGTCTGCTATCTTGGCTATAAGGGCCTTAAACTGTCAGTTTCAAATGCTCAGATATCAGCAACATGTCATGACATTGCTAAAACAGAAAATGTTATTAAACTCTGAATGTGCAGAAAACAAAGAAATGCAGGATTTACTGCATGCAGCTGAACAAGTTGGAAAGCATACTTTGCAATGTGGTTTTGATTCTCTGGAGGCCTCCTACAGGGCCGCAGTTACGGGTTCTGTAATTAGGAGGCATGCTTGGTTAAAGGAACAAAATCTGCCTGATCATGTCAAAGTTAAATTATTAGATGCACCGTTACAACATGATACTCTGTTTGGTGTTAAAGCAGAAGAGGTGTTAAAGAAAATGGAGGACAAAGCAATATCTATGCAAACTGTCAAAGATTTTTTACAAGTACAGCCGCCTAGGTTTAGTAGACACTGGCCAACAAAGAATTGGTCCTTTCCTGTGTCAGACAGACCTCAAAGGGGCAGATCCAGATGCCCTAGAGGAAGAACCCAGGCGCAAGGTTCCTACAGGTCAAAGCAATGGGGTGCTTCTACCTCCAAAGTTGGAGAAGACAAATCACAACCATACAGGAAACAGTCCCAATGACTTCCCCCTGCCTGCACCAAGATACCTCAGATTCAAGGCTGGCTCAATGCATTACCAATTCCCTGCACTGCCCTTTGGCTTATCTACTGTGCCCAGGGTCTTTACAAAGTGCCTGGCACCAGTAATTGCATTCTGCAGACAAAGAGGAATACAAATATATCCTTACTTGGACTACTATAATTCAAGCAGAGAACAAGGACATTCTTCTACAGCATCTGGCGTTTGTGAAAAGACTTCTAACATGCGTAGGGTACACAGTCCACGAAAAGAAATCAAAACTAGTACCCTCTGAAGAGATAATATTTCTGGGTGCAAGCTTAAATACAACTACCCAGATGGCTAATCTCACGTCAGACAAACAAAGGCAACTGACTACCTATTTTAAAATGTTGGCAACAAAGGCCCAGTTATCTGCAAGAAAAATTCTGCAGGCTTTGGGCTTCATGGCATCCTGCATTCTACTAATTCCATATGCAAGACTGCATATGAGGAAACTTGAATGGTACCTAAAAAGTGTTTGGATTCAACATTGCCACAGCCTGGAAACTATGATTACTGTCATTCCCTGCCTGCAACAGGAGTTTCGATGGTGGGCAAAGTCTTGTCACCAAAACAAGGGACAGCCATTCACATTACCCCCAGCCAGGCAGACACTAACAACATATGCATCAGATTATGCCTGGGGGGCCCACATGGCAGGAAGATGTATTCAGAGCACATGGACCTCAAACCAAATGCATCTACATATCAATCAAAAAGAGATGCTAGCTGTTCAAAAATGCCCTGACAGCCTTCAAGGACCTACTTCATCCAGGGCAACTATTGATAAAGACAGACAACACCATGGTCATGTGGTATATAAACAAGCAGGGGGGCACACATTCTTACCCCCTTTGCAGACTAGCCATGACTTTGTGGGACACAGCATTGACTTACCAAGTACATCTGCAGGCACAATTCCTGCCAGGAAGGAAAAATACTCTGGCAGACGAACTAAACAGAAACCTCATGGATCCCCACGAGTGGCAACTGGATCCACAAGTCTTCAGCATGATAACAAGGAAATGGGGATGCCCAGACATAGATCTATTTGCCTCCCCTCACAACTACCAACTAAAAAGATTCTGCACAAGGATTTATCACAGACAAGCATGGAAAGTGGACGCCGTATCTTTCAGCAGGAAAAATCTATCAGTATATGCCTTTCCCCCACTGCCTCTCCTCCCCAAGGTACTCCTAAAGGTCAGACAGGAGAAGCCAAAGATGATACTGATTGCCTCAGACTGGCCACGTCAGTACTGGTATGCAATACTAAGGAACTTATCTCTATACCCAGCTTGGACCTTACCTCAAATACCTCAACTACTGTCCCAGCAAAACAATCAGATCCTGCACAGCCAACTCAGGACTTTAAACCTGGCAGCACGAAGGATAATGTAGTCATACAAAACACACCTCTCAGTAAAGCTGTGACGGATGTCATTTTGGAAGCCAGAAGGCCTAGTACTAGAAAATCGTATGCTGGAAAATGGAAGAGATTCTGTGCTTGGAACCTGGCACAAGGAACTGATACAGCTGTGCCAAATATTCTTCAGATTTTGCAATACTTAACTGAGATGCTGGACAAAGGCCTATCTTTTTCATCTATTAAAATTCATGCCTCTGCCATTTCGGCTCATTACAACACAGAGCCACCAATCTTTTCTCATCCCTTATTAAAGCAGTACCTCAGAGGAGCCAAAAATTTAAGGCCTCCACGGAGATCACCAATACCTGCATGGGACATCAACTATGTCTTGGAAAAACTCACCCTGCCTCCTTTTGAGCCAGCTGCTACTGCTGATGTAAAGTTTTTATCTTGGAAAACAGCTCTGCTCCTAGCAATAACTTCTGCAAGACGAGTTTCAGAGCTACAGGCACTCATGGCTATGGAACCTTTTATCATTTTTTATCCAAACAGGGTGTCTCTGAGGACAAACCCAACATTTATACCTAAGGTGGTGTCCAGTGTGGCTCTTAACCAAACTATTCATCTGCCAACTTTTTATCCAAATCCACAGAACAAGGGGGAGAGAATTCTGCATTCTTTGGATGTACACAGACAGCTTAGATTCTACTTGGACAGAACCAAAGTTTTCAGAAAGACAGAGCAATTATTAGTGGCATATGCTGCAGGATCACAAGGAAAGGCTATCTCAAAGTAGACTATTTCAAAGTGGATAGGCCACTGCATTCGTTTCTGCTACTTACACTATGGCAAGCCAGTGCCCAAGGGCATTAGCCCACATTCAACCAGAGCAGCAGCCACTTCAGTGGCCTTTCTCAGGGGAGTACCAACCAAGAACATTTTAGAGGCTGCTACTTGGGAGTTCAGTGCACACCTTTACGAAGCACTATCATCTGCCACTCTACTCTAAATCCAGGGGCAGGCTTTGCCACTGCAGTTCTGCTAAATATATATATATATATATATATATATATATATATATATATATATATATATATATATATATATATATATATATATATATATATAAAATGTCTGACTGCGGCAAGTGTGTCTCCTGTGTACATATACGAAAAGACAACAACATCACCTTCCAGCACTGCAACAGAACTGTCAGTCTACATGACCACTTTGCAACATAAAAAATGTAGTCTACTGTGCTTTCTGCGAACACTGCGGGAATTTCTATATCGGCAAAACGAACAGAAAGCTGAGAAGCCGTATTAAAGAACACACTGCAGCAATACACAAACAGGACAGTTTGAATGCCTTGGCTAAACACAGTGCTATTTGCCCAAACTTCACAAGATTCAAATTCACAGCGCTGGAAAAAATAACAGAATTTGTATGGGACATGGATACATTCCTGCAAGTCCAGGAACTAAAATGGCAGATAGAACTGAGAGCTGATGTCTATCCAGGTCTCAATGAGACACTGAACATTAAATGTGCACTTAAATGGTATAGAAATTGAAATGTGATAGGGTCTGAAAAATTGTACAAGTGGATTTAATGTGTTTATGGATTTACAACTGTGCAAGTGAATATAATGTGTTTCCTCTCTCTCTCTGACTTTTGCCTCCCCCCTACACACATGCTCCCAGTCACCAGGCTACCTCTGCTGACCCCACCAACAACCCCCCCCCCCCGGTCTCACTTTTCACGCAGGCATTCAAGGGGTGATACCATCCGAACCAGCCCACGGGCGGTACCATCCGCACTGACAGTTTTCTGGGGCACTATTATTCATATGCTCCACACTCCTTTTCATGGGCGGCCCCCTAACAGCCCCCCCCCCAAGTGCACAGTGCATTCCTTCCACTCCCCCATCAGGTGGCATACCCACACATTTCTCTACACACACACTGATACCCAAGCATAGTAGGGCTCTCTACCTGACTCCTCCACCTTTCTCCGTGCCCTTCTTTACTTACCTTTGGAGGCAGTGACTCATAAGTTACGTGTTTATATTAGAATTATCACAGCATGACTCTCATCCTTCCCGGTTCCCCCATATTTTTAATAATTTTTTTTTTTTTTTTGGCTTTTGCACACAATCCCTTTTTGCACACAGTACCACAAGGCTATTACTGTCTGGCCAATTTACCTTATGTAACTGTGATTATAATGTTAATGAAAATGCACACAGCACCCTGCCTGTTCACACTTTACTATTGGAAAGGAACTGTTGTTAATTTAAATGGCCTGCTTGAACTAATGTATTTAAAGGAAGTGAAAATGGTTGCTCATAGTTATGAAACATGTCTTTCTGAAGAAGTCTTGTTAATAAATAAGACGAAAGTGCTAAAGTACTACAAGAGTTGTTGGTGTGATTTACTATTTTTTGAATGCTGTTATTTTCACGAAGTTCATTTCTTAGTATATATATATATATATATATATATATATATATATATATATATATATATATCCATACACACACACACACATTTACATATATACATATGTGTATGCGGATGGATGCAGCATGTTTGGCAGAACATGCCATTCAGTTGAAGTGTGAATCATGGAATATTTTGGTCAGTTCACAATTTGTCAAACATGTGGAGTTAGACATAGTGCGACATTATAGGACAGTGAAGTTTAGGAAGTTTTTCCTTTTCCCCAGCTTTTGTTTAATCTTAGAGTTGATGTGTACAAATAATGGGGACATGGACGGTGCAGCCTCCCATATGGGGTAGTACCCCTTGCAAAACTTGCAGAAAAAAGTTTCTCTCTCTCTCTCTTTTTTTTTTGTAATTTTGACTGAATGTGGAGTCAGTGAAATTTTTTCTGTTATTTTACTGTCAGCAGGGATAGTCAGGCATTAATAACAGATTATGAATATATATATATATATATATATATATATATATATATATATATATATATACATGTACATATTCCCTGCGTTTGACAAAACGTACTTTTATTTGACGAAAGCAGGGGCTGGTATGGATGCCCGAATGGTGGATATGTCGATAGTACTGAATATTGATACAGATGAGTGGGGTTGGGGGGGGTGAGAAAGTGTGTGTGTGTGTGTTTGCTTCTGTTTGTGAGAGAGAGTTAGGATTAGGGTCAGGGATGAGTGAAAGATAGGTGTTGTGTGTGTATGTAAAAGTGTGTGTATTTTAGGGTTAGGGCCAGGGTTAGGTTAGGGGAGATATGTAGTAGTGTTTGTGTGCCTGAGCCTGTCTTGTGTAGTGGCACTGTTACTGGAAGGTTTTAACAATGTTAATATGTAGGTTTAGAGGTGGGGGAAGGAGTAGCATTAGGGTTTGCACCCATTACTAAGAAGGTACAGGGGGGACGATGTTTTGTATGGAGTAATGGAAGCAAGTCATTTCCTTAAAAGATTAACCTCTGAAATGAAGAACCTTGTCTTATATATCGGATCATAGATTGTGTTGAAATCAGACTTTTTTTGTCTGAAGTTTTGCTAATCCCAGACTAAAGGTAAAACTATATTGAGAGGTTATTCCTTGAGCATATTGTGGCTGTTTGAATGCTTAGGGATTAATCAGTTTTAATTATAATTTAAGTGACGTCTGTGATGTTGAGTATAACCGTAGACGAGATGTATGATAAGCAGTAACAGATGGTGGCAGTGGCATATGCCTGTATAGTACAACTGCAGTTTTTCCACCTAAACCCCATGAACCTTAATGGCCATTTACTTCTCAGCCTAACACTGTCCTAGAGTGTCCTTCATTGATTTTTATTCGTTAGCCTTTTACTTTGGGAGAAGAGAATTGTGAATTCTCATGATTTATGAAAGGTTCCATGTCCTTGTAGATTACTAGTCAAGACTTTCCTTATCATGGTTCTGTGACCTGCACTAAAGCCAGCTGTGCATCACGTGTGCAGCTGCTCAGAACAGTAAGTGATAACTGCTGCAACACTCCTAAGTCTGTCAGCAATACATGTAGTGTCCTGGTTTCCAGTGAAGGACTGGACTCCATTGAGGTTGGCAGGCCTGTCTCCAAATGATAGTAACAGACCTGCTGATATATTGTCAATGCTGTTATGCTAACAAGTAAGGCAATTTGGCTACAGTTTCAGTCCCAGGGCACAGATGGTTACTTTGTACCTTTACCAGCATACTTGGAAGTACAGTACTTGTATTTCAAATACCTTTTTCATTTTTACCCAAAGGATTAGATCATTGCTCATGTCAAAGAATTTTTCAGGTTTCAGCCTCCTGCCCTGCCTTTTTGTTTTGGATGGGAAGAAATAAATAATTTCTTGTCATTAAATAGTGGCATCATTTGGAATTAGAAACTGTCTGATTGATCCGCGGGGGTAATGTGACATTGGAAGCTACTGCATTTCTTCCCTATGAAGCAAATTGCTGCAGCTAAGCATCATTTCATGCAAAATATGACCTCTATCCAAATCTTAGTGACAGAGCAATATTGTTTATTATGGAGTAGTGAACACACACACACACACACACACACACACACACACACACACTTGAATACACACACATATAATTGTGTGTGTGTATGTAAATGCGTGCAAAGATAAATGGAGGTAGGGGAGGATTTGATTTTTGAGATTCCTGTGCTGAGGCACAGAATAAGAAATGCTGACATTGCCTTATGACAGAAATAAGCAGCTTTTTAAAATAAAAGGTGTGTTTCTTATGCCTTGAGTGCCATCATAAACTGTGTTAGGCCTTCTAAGGAATTAAGTAGTGATGGAACAACCAGTTATTCAGCACTCTCGTCTCTTGAGTAAAACTAATTAGACCTGTAACATGATCTGTGAAGCATGAAGTGTGCGCCAATAGGGGCTGGCAAACCCAGAGGGAAGTATCTCACTCTCAGGAAGAGGGATGGGCAAAATAATGTGAAACAGCAGGCAGGTTTCCAAGTGACAAGCTGTATTTTCTGAGGTAGTGAATCGTTCTTCAGTGCCGGTAACATGCAGCCATGTAACTGTTTCTTTTTCTAGTGGTTATAAAATGCATTTAGTGTATAACAAAAAAGTAGAATCCGGAGAGCAAGTGGGATCTGAAATTATTCTCTTGAAGGACGGTCTGCTAAATGATACAGGCGCGAGCACACACACACACACACACACACACACACACACACACACACACACACACACTGCTGAAAACAAGCAAACTGTGTAACCTGAAGGAAGAATTACAGCTCATGAGATGGCAAACATCCCTTACACACCATGTATGTTTGTTTGTTTGTTTGTAAATGAGTATTTGTACTAGGTGGGGTCTCTGCCTTATGGATTCTTCTCTCTCCCTCTCACTCTCTCTCTCTCTCTCTCTCTGTCTCTCTGGAGCAAGCCCAGAGCTGCAGCTAGTTCAAAAAGAGGAATTATACACTACTGCAAAATTCTGTTGAATCTTTTTATAAACTTCAGTTTCCGTTTCATTGAATCAAGTTATCCTAGTTGTAGGAGTGCAGTCCTCTAAAGATTTCTTTTTTAAGTCCATCCATTTGTAGAAGAAAAATATAATAAAACTCTGTAGCAACACATTCCTGCAGTGTTTGTGGGTTTCGTCACTGCATATATGTTTTTTTTGCAAACTTCAGTAAGTTTGAACACCTGTTTGTATACTGTTCAGTGGACCATTTTATGTGTGCTGTAGTGATTCTACTGTGTGATTCAAGACACCCACTAGATAGTTTGGTTCCCACTTACACATGCTTCTCAGTTTTTGTTGAGCATGCACTTCAGTGTTGGGGTTACTTGTATTGTTTTACAGCTATTTTGCATTGTTGTTAAAGTGATATTAAATATAGAGTATTTGTCATTAAGGTCCACTTTTGTTATCTGCTGTAAGAGCTGTGCCAGTAGGGTGTTAATGTTGACATGAGACATACGCTGCCCTGCACTCAGATTCCCAAAGGAGCAGAAAAAATGTTAGGTCAACTTCACTTTCCAGACTAATTGCATTATTATGCAAAATCATAGCCTTTAGTGGAAAAGGGTTTATAAACAGTGAATGTCTGCCTACACGTGTTAACCTTATGTGAACCATGCCTTAAACCATGCAGTTTGTACTTTGAACTGTGTGTATCACTCATAACTTGCAGAAAATAACATTGTGTTCTGCTTAACATATGCATTATGTGTTGAATTTGTAAAAGTTGGAATTACAGTTGGAAATCATTTTTTGGTGCTAACTGAACTGTGGAAGCAGTTCTCTAAAAGGCTTCATTCAGTTGAATTTCTCTAAATGTTTAATTTTGTTTTTTTTTTTGTCATGCCAGAAGTGGACAGGCTTTTTATCAATTGCAGATATTTCAGCAGATTTCAGTGCCTTATGTAGTTGTTTGCAGTAGGGTAAAGTTTTATCTTACTGTGTGCAGTCCTGAAGTTATCCTTATGTGGCTGCAGTCAGTGTCCATTTTTTTTGCTATGTCCATCACTTTACTGCACGCTGAGGAAAGCATATCAAGGCTGTGCATCGTTATGTAAAAATGGCCTAGGGAAAAAAACACTTGCTGGTACTTTCTGTATGAAACAGAATTGATCATGAGACACTCGGTCATGGAGTCCTGAACAGAGTTTATATAATTGATTAGACAATATTTGACCGTTGTATAGCTTTCATAGGAAATATTTTGCCAACAATGGACTTAGAGTCACTTGATAATATCTCAACATGTTTTCTGCTAATTACCCGCGTACCATATTACAGAGTTTCAGAAACATTGTCATATCGGACAGAAATCCATAATGACAGTACAAGATGGTTGTGGCAAAATGAATATTGAAAGTGACAGATTTTTTATAGATAGTAATTTAATAGACTCATATTTCATTTATAGTGTAGTCTGTTCAAAATGATGCTTGTCAGACTTTTATTAGGCAACAGAGAAGAGACAAAAATTGCAGACAACTGCTGACTCATTCCTACTGATTAATATTCTTGGGGGGACTTTGAAGTGTGCAGTCATATCTGGGGGTACCTAATGGAAGACTTGTGGGCTGTGTTTGTATAACACTTCTTTTGACGTCATTGTTATAAAGAAAATTACACAGCATTCTTAAATCATCATACCCATTCAAAACCAGTACTAGTATACAGAGGCATGTATCAAAATTTATCCATGACCCTTCTCAGGCCAAGGTTTAAGTACAAGTGCAGAATAGTTACAAAATGATTTTACCTTAAACTCCTACAGATTACAAACACAAGGTGCTGGGTTTGAGTCTCACAAGGGATAACTGGCTAGGCTTAAAATGTCTCGCAAGGGCAGTTAGCCTAGTACTAATCTATGAACCTATGTAGACGTGGCTTTGTTCCTTCTGTCAATTTTTCCATCCCACTTGGTTTTGTAAGAATCACACTGGTAACAAGCTGAAGAGGGCACGCCAGATTTCCCTATTCCCAGTAATAGTCTCCAGCTCATCTGAGGGGCTCCTCAGATGTTTCCAGATTAGTAATCTAAACTCTCTATTATAGCATTTGTCTGCCCCAGGACTTCCTCATAGTGGGCCATGTCTGGTACACCTTCCAAAGGACGAACCCAGAAGACATCCCCACTAGGTGCCTAAGACCACTTAAGCTGACTGCTATCAACCTTTAGGAGCAGCAGTTGTGCATCAGGATCATCACGGATTCCCCAGCTTCTCAATCAGTCATGGAGACCTATCCTAGCAAATGTTTAAAGGAGCCTCCTTTTTTTTTAGTTTGTGTCCATAATCTCATCCTTTCGATCATTACCCAGAGTTCATGACCACAGGTGAAGACTAGGAATGTAGATTGACCAGAGCTTTGTCCTGTGACCCTCTTTCATGCGTTACCACCATAGTCTGTTACAATGGTTGCAGTATTATTGCCACTTTCCCCAGCCACCGACTGATCAGTCCTTAATTCCCTGTATCCTTACTTAGGAACAAGACCCTGAGATACATGCACTTTTCTACTTGGGCTAGCTGCAGCTTTCTCAGTAGCACAGAGCACTCCTCTCTTTTCCAGACAAGGACTATGACTTCTGAGTCGGCGGTGCTAATTTTTATCGCATCTACTTTAATCTTAATAGTGAAGCTATCTAGTCCTTATCAGAAGTACTTGAAGCCAGGAGGGCACGATCATCTGTAAAGAAAAAATATGCCACATTCATGTTCTGGATCACTGGATTGTTTCCACATATTTTCTATGAATTTATAACCTACCCATAAAAATTATTTAGAAAACAAGCAGAGCTAGGCCGCCACAGAGAAACATGTATTGACTAATAAAACAGCATAACGTTTTTATGCTGTTTTATTGTTTTATTAGTCAATAAATGTTTCTCCGTGGTGGCCTAGCTCTGCTTGTTTTCTAAATATTTTTGTTTGGTAGAGCAGCCTTTAGTGATCTGGAGTTTTTATATATTTCTACAGTTTTGCTGCCCATAAAATATATGAACACAATGGGAAATGAGACATACCTTTGAAAGGCAGAGCCCTATCCTAACCTTGAACATATTTGCCTTTAGGCTTTGTTTTTGATTTTTATGTGCATTACGTGTGTGTGTGTGTGTGTGTGTGTGTGTGTGTGTGTGTGTGTGTGTGTGTGTTTGTGATTGTACTGTGTATCCGACAGTAATACATAGTAACTCATAGCGAGTTCACTTATAAGCATGCTCTGCTTAACTGCATTAACTAACCTCAGTCCTGAGGCTATGCATTTAAGCGGAGTGGACTGTAGTGGCAAATATTGAAGGAGTTACTTGGTTTATGGAGGGAGATAACTGCCGTTGCTTTTCTTAGCAATGCACGAAAAGCACATAAATATAATGAATGATTGTAGAAGCAAATGAGAATGAAGGAGATAGATGGAGTCAGAGTTATTGAAGGTAAATATAATGAATGATTGTAGAAGCAAATGAGAATGAAGGAGATAGATGGAGTCAGAGTTATTCGTTGAAGGAAATTTCAGAGAATGACAGTACCTTGAAACTAAATTACTGAAAATCAGTTTCAGTGAACTTCAAAATGAGTTTATTTGCATGGGGCAAGCTCCTCTGCATCCTCATCTGTGTGTGTGTGTGTATTGGGGGGGGGGGGGCTCACACCCTTAAACTTGTATAAACCAACTCTAGAGTTGCATAGAAGTGTGGAAAGGTGTAAATGACATTAGGGTTGAAAGTGTTTGTCAGATAAATTGCTGCTTGTAGGTAGAGTTACAGGCTTTAGGGAAGCACAGGTGAATCCTGCCTGAACCAGGTATGCCACAGCTGGGGTAGTTTTTTCCTGAGAATAGCAGATAGTGAGCTTATGAAATGCAGACAGGAGGGTAAGATTCAGCGGAATAAAGATTTAAGTACTATAATTTCTAATGACCTTACTTTTTCTAAAAATGTAGATATGTTATTAATAAATCGTTAGATCATGTGGGTATGCTTGTAAAGATATCTTCAAGTTGAAACATAGACATTATAATCAATTTATGTAAGACATTTATAAAACCTTACTTGGAATATAATAACTCTTTCTCTATTTACTTAAAGAAGGATTTAACAAGAACTGAGAGTTTGAAGAAAATTTCAGAAAGAAGATTCATTGTTTATTTAACATTTGTTACTCTGATAGACTTAAAATATTGAATTTATTTTCATTATGTAACAGATACTTTATGGGCAAATGATACTTGCCTGTAAGGCATTTAAGAGTGTGGACCTCAGAACTGTGTAGAATTTGGAGTTGCAGGATATGCCTAGGTGTTGAAGGCACAAGGGCTTACATTTTTTAGTTGTTTTCATCAGAATTAAATTAAGACAACATTTCCTTACTCAATCTTTACCTATTTAATAGAATTGTTTACCAATTTCTGTAAGATCCTAACTTAATCTTTTTAATTTCTAGACTTTTGGGTTAGATCAGAGGTGTTCAACCCCCTTTTTATGAAGTCTGCGTTCATCAAAAGCCGTAGGGCAGGAACACAGTTGTTGAACTTATGAACATCAGCAAGATCTCAGCATTCAGATATGGCTAGATTCACAGGAATGGAATTATTCATGGTCTTCTGTAAGTCAGACAGGTCATGTGTAATAAGCATCAGCCTCATAATGAAGAAGATGATATGTCAGGACTGCAGGAGACCTAAAGAACATGCATGAGGACCACAATATTTCATTACGCTTCAGCTGAGATGTAACATAGCTAAGTGAACCCTTATCCATTGTCACATTCCTGCTCTGTGTTTATATAGCAGATGCTTTTATTTCTTTCCTTTCCTTATTCTGTCCTGTCCTTTTACCTACCAAGTATGTAACCCATGCTTGTAGCTGGGTCGTTTTGCTCCCCCCTCGCATGCTGAGTATCAAGCCATCTCAAATCCTACACAGCCCATTCATTCCTGTATATGAACGATTATACCATAGTACCAAAAGGGGGGGAAGACATCAGGAAGCTGTCATGCAACCAAAGGGGTTGCTTGTGCCAGTACTGTCTCCATTCCATGGGTGGAGAGGACGGCAGAGTATGAGCTGTGTCTCACCACAAGGACCCACTGTGCCTTCCCCCTTGTGAGTCTGTGCCCCTGTACATTCACTAATGAAGATGACCACTAAGTGGTAGTTTGGTGAACTGAAAAGTTAACCCTCCAAAGTCACTGTTTTGCGATGCTGACTGCCCTGCCAGGGATTCTTGCAGTTTTCATCACTGTTCTCCCCCTCCTCCCAGGATGGGCACTCCCACACTCTCCTACTAGACCTGTGAGGTGCCTGAGTTGCTAATCAAATTCTGGTCACATAGGTTGTAGTCAGGACTTTATCCCTGTATGTCACTGGCTGTAGTGAAGTTTATATACTATCACAGTTGTTCATATTGTTGTGTATAATCGTCTGTGTAAAAGATTTCTTACTGTTGTGTTCAGCCTGGCTGTCCTTGCAGCTGTACATAGAGAGGTAAATTGTTTAATAAGAACAGTGCCCCCCCCCCCCCCGATGGTGCCTCATAACTCCTGTCTGATTTTACTATGCTGTAGTATAGCTTAGGGCATATATGAATGTTTAACACAATTCCTCAAATAACACATTTCAGCTTTTGCAGAATGATGTGTACAGTAGATAAAAAATGCACTGACTGATTAATATCAACCGTTCTGAAACAGAGGATTGACTGCAGTGTTTTCAGTCTTAATAACTGAACCACAAAGCCAACAGCGGCATTCTTCATATATACTTTGCTCAGTTCCTTGTAATTCAGCTTCAGCATACTTGCCTTTGACTCTCTGTCTTGTTTTGAATTCTTGCTGCAAAGCTTTTTTTGAAGATTGTCCCATCCTTATTAACCAGGCTGAATAAGTCTTGTTAACTGTGCCATACAATGTATCTGCTTCTAGGGCTGTTTAAACACTGTCATTGCAACTGACAGGTGGATTGACAGTTATCATGCAAGGGATGTTTGTACTGCTTCTGCTGTATACTTCATGACTAGTGAGGAAGTCATTAAGGTAATGATAATCCATGAAGCATGTATTAGCGCCTTCCTGATTGTCTGTTGGACCCACTGTCCTTTTTCCTGTTGCCGTAAAACTCCCTCAAAAACTTCCACCACCCTAATTCCACACAATTAAATAAATAAAATTCCCTAAATGCTCCTTTAATTCTTTTAACTGTTTATTTCTTAACCGCAAAGATCCAGAATTTGTTGCTACAAATCTAACATCTGTTTTCCAAAATCGTCAAAACACAAACTTTGTAGATATCACTATGCTCCCTAAACCAAGTATCAACAAGTGGATAATCCTTGAAATTAATGTACTGCATGAATGTTAAAGATGGGGTTTTATCTCAATGGAAGCAGTCTAAATTTCCAGCTAACTGGGAAAAGTTTAGAGTATTATTTTTTAACTTAACTTAAAAAAAAAAAAAAAAAAAAAAAATCAGGTGACACAAAGACATAGCTGTCAGATCTCTACAAACCTGCCATCTCTCAAACTGAACACAGTTTTGGAAATAAGTAAACAGTGTCACTGAAAGTAAATGCTTCTCTGCCATCTCTTACCAAAATAAATGACAGTTGCTTCTGCTGCCGTAATTTCATAAAACAATATCCCAATCTACTTATTTCTGACTCTGTCATTACAAGAGGCACCGTCTCCCCTCTCCCTCACTACTTATTCATACAGAACCCTTTACACCCCCTGAATATGTCACCGCAAAATTGAAAACCTCTTAAAATAAAATTCAATATGGCACCTTCCCAGAAATTAATACTTATGTTTTCTGTCCCTTTGTAAAGACTACCATGTAGATCCCCTTCACCGTATGTTCACTTATTTTCATGTTACCACTTGCACAAATGTTACTCTCTCCATTTGGAAATCTGTAACACTCAAGCCCCTTCCAGAAACATAAAACCTTTACTTGTAGACTTCGTCCAATCTCAATTTTCCCTACCGTAGACAAATTCTAGAAAAAAAATGTTCATTTTTAACTGGCCAGTTATATTCAGCAACACCTTTGTATGTGCTGGCACAGTTTCTGGAATGGAGGAAGCACCACGACTGTCATTTAGACTCTTTTTCATGACATTTTAATTAACGTGGATGTTTCTACTGTGTGAGTGTACCTCGCTAAAACTTTTAATGTTTCAAGTTGAGGTTGGACCCACCATTTCAGACCAAGGTCAACTATTAAAAGGGATTCGCAAAGTTTGGTACTCTTTAGTGTTCTTTTTTCCATATTAACAGACTTACCTGCCATTTTTTTTTTGTATAGACATGAATCTTAGTCATTGCGAATCATTAACTGATTGCACCTGGTTTTGCTGAGTACAACTGTAGGTATCTTAACTTCATGTTACAAGGAAGTTTAATACCTGATTTTAATTATTTTCTAAAAAAAAACATGAACATAATGAGTTAACAATGCAGGATATGGTAGTTTAGGTGGTTCTGTAAATTGCCTAGCTACAAAGCACCACTAAGTTTTATTCCTTCCTGATAATTTTATTATTTATTTAAAAAAATACATGCTCTTGTAATTAACAGTTTTTCCTTTGCTCATTAATTCTTTCAGGGCACTGGTAAGGTGAGTAAAATATGTCTTAAAACAGCCATCACCAAAGTTGTGTGATTAATATAAAAAAAGAATCCATATAATTCATGATGTTTGCAACAGAAAACATTGCCCTTGTCCTGGTTTTCCCAGTAGAAGTACTGATTAGTGATGAGGTCAGCGAAATTTAACTGGATAGCATAAATGAAATAAATAAAAAAACACTCCAGGGAAAGTCAGTACCTAAAATATTATATGGAATACCTCCAAAGCATTTGAAGACCCATGACCACAAAATTCTAATTTACTACCCCAATTAAGAAAGTGATATATCAACACATATTTGGGTGTGGGTGTGGCTCACACTGGAGGCTTGGCAAGCACATGACTATTACTTCCTTATTTAAAGAACTGGTTGTGTATTGCGCTTTATCTGAAGAAGTTAATACTTCATTAGCAAATGCACTTATCCAAATTAAAACCTGAGACATGCTGTACTCCCTGGCTAGTGTTTTTCTTATTTTCAGTTACTTTTCTAAAGATTCCGCCTGTTGTTATTTTGTCATCTTTAAGATATTCAGTACTTTAGATACAGTTGTTTTAAATGTTGACTGCAGTTTTTTAGTAATCACCTTTTTGACACCCAATAACATTAAACTTAGTAAGGCCATACTATGTTTAGGCCGTTCAGATCCTGGTCCCATTTCAAAAGATTCATTCCCTTAGTTACAGCCATTTGCTCCCACAGCATTTCTGACAGATCCCTCTGTAGGTAAGTTTTAAAATCTGTCATCTTGTTATACTCCCAAAATGCATTCTCAGTTACTTTTATTCTTTCCATCACAGCTCCAGCATTAGATACATGCCGGAGGAAAAAAAAATCCCAAAGTCTGCTTGGGGTAAAAAAATACCTAAAAACACCTATGCAATACTTCCAATTAAAAGTCCTAAACCTTCTCAAATTTATTGCATACTTGGGATGCCATAGAGATCTCCTTCCATTATTCCTTTGTAACCTACCTTTCCAATCTGTCTTCCCAACCTCCCATGATTCTTATAGTTGTCATAGTTATCATGGAATAGTTTATATGCTCTACTAATTCTCCCTTTGTAACAGCAGCTTCAGTTCTTGACTAAAAACTCTACCAGAGCTGATATTTCAGATAGCACTCCCCCTCCTAATACTAATGCTGTTGCCAGGTAGCCCTTATAAATCTAATAAATGTGTAGCTTGCATGTGTCTTGTTCCCTAATAATTATTAACATGACCGTTTTGTTCTCGGTGTATATATTTAAAACTTTTATCCACTTACTAAAAATGAATAACTGGACCTCTTGCAAGTGTATAAACAGTTCAGCAGTTTTCTGCAAGTAAGACATCGCTTTCTTCTTTTCCTAAGAAAATGGATCCCAGTTGCAGTTAAAGAAAATACACTTGGAACTTTATGCATGTAACACAAAGAAAGAACATGTTAATGTTCGGAATAACAATTAAAGTAGAGAGAAATATGCTTCTGTTATGAAATCTAGCTAGGGCAGACACGGGGAAACAGAGACGGGACAAAGAAAGGGAGAGGAAAAAAAATAAAAATCTCGTGTATGCTGAGGTGGAATGTCCAGATAAAACCTCACACATCTAATACTTGCACTGTGACAGCTGCTAATTTAAACACAGCTTCTGTAACAGGGTAAATAGTTAAGGATAACCCCTTCAAGACCCCTGTTAACAAAGCAGGGAAAAGAAAAGAGGATTTAATATCCGCTGACTGCCATTTCTGCTTGATGTCAGAGAACTGACACTGAGCTTGGTTGGGTTGACATGATCTATCTATATGTTGTTTTGTCTTCATCCAGCAATAGCTGCTAACAAAAACCTGGGGTGCGAAACACAATTATAGGAAGGGGTACTACTTAACACAGAAGCTATTCATTATTTGGAAGACAGTCCATATTAAGCTGGGGTTCTAGAGTTCTTCATTAATCAAGAAGAGACTTTTTTGCCACCTTGTCAAGATCTCACCAGTCATCTCTCTCCTGTAAAATAGCCAATATCTGCAAATTTTGTCTCAAGGTCAAGATCAAAGGCGAACACCATGGTAGTCTGCCCTTCTGCACTACCCTTACATTTCCCATTTTTTCTTACAATTTCTGGTGCTCAGAGTTAAGGATTTCCATGCACTCTCTGGCTGTTGCTTCACTCTCCTGTAGTACTAAATAGCTTCAGGGGAGTCAGTACAATTAGTGACAGTGTGCAGGCTATGTATTGCTTGCTTTGAAGAAGTAATCTTGTTGGGAATAAACAAAAAAAATATCTTCCAAGCATATATCTCAGCTGATCCTGATTTTTTCTCTTATATTTCTGTTCTGTCCCTATTTTTTTTTTTTGGTATGTCACTGAGGATTATAGACCATTAGTATGACAGACATTAGACTTTCATACTTTAAATTGTTCAAAAAAATGCATGCCGATGTAAAACCTTTTATTGTGTTAAGTTTTTAAGTGAATAAGAAAAATATTTAAAATTTGTACCTATTATTGAGTCTTTAAACCCCCCATTATTTTTGGCTTTCTCCCTGACTACTTGTCAAAGAAGTTGACAGCTACACTTACAATGTTGTTTTAAAAGCTCTTTAAATGAACTTTGGCTTTCCTCTGACTTGAGCTGCTGTGGGAACAATACTGACCTTTCAATTTTCTTTAATCTTTCTTCTGATCAGATAAAGAAGGATAATACATACAGCTGGAGAAGTATCAGGGAAATATGTACTCTTTTCATCACTATGTATTGATAAAGACTTCTCCACTGGCAGCTGCTCTCATTTTGTTCATAATTTCGATTTATCCAGAATTGGGGGGGTAAAGTAATTTGTAATCTGAAAAGTCAGTTTATTTTTAAACTCTGAGCATCTAGAAAAGTAACTGTGGAGCCAGTGTCTGAGGATGCTTTTAACTGATATGGCTATTCGTGGACCTGCCACATAACATGTATGATGTTTTAGACATAGTCTTTCACACTTTTACTGCATATATTAACATTAAAGCAAATAGGATTTCATGCGCTACATTAACAGCAAACATTTTCGATATAGAATTTCATAAGAGTAAAGGGCAGCATTCTTACTACGGCATTGTCACTTCACACTTACTGCATCCTTCATCTGAAGCAGAAATTCTGTCTAATTTCTCGTGTTGAGCTGTTTGTTACTTATTCAGGGCTAGAGGGAGAAATAAAGAAAAATGTAATAAAAAATATCAGTAATACTCACCCCTGTCTTGTTGATTTCCAGTTGATTTGCTGTAACTGTATCTATCTCTCCCTGTGGTAAGTATTTCTTCAGTTCAAAGGGCACTCTGGGTATAAAAATGCGCATGATGTTGGTGCTTCAAATTGAATAGCCAGTCTGATGGTATGTGTGACTGAGACTGCCCTGTAAGCTTTGATTGGACTATCTGTTTGTGTGTGTGTGGTGGGTGTCTGGGTTTCTTTATACGTGTGTTTATGTATGGATGTGTGAGTATGTTATTTGCTGAAAAATGCAGCATTTGTTTCAGATTTGTGTCTCTGGGCTTACGTTTTACAGTATTCTAGTGGGATATTTGCACTAGGTTGTTAATTATGTATGCTTTGTTTACCATGTAATAGTAATAGTAGTCTATGCCCAATATTTTTGCTGCTGTTTGACATTTTGTTTTTGCAATTCCTGGATGTTGCAGCTGAGGTACATTAACAGTTAACTTTGAGGTCCCAGAGATTACAGCATCTAATTCATCTGTGCATGAGAACAGAGTTGTTTGTGTCAGTTGTAATGCAAGTAAAATTACTTACAGAGCCAAGAGTGTTACTTTCACTTCTCTGCTAACTTTTAAAAATCTTTGTTGCTATTTTTTGTATGTTTTTTTCAGGCAACCCTTTTTGAGTTGCTGTACTCCTGAGGTGTTGTAACTTGGGTACAGCAGTAAAACAAGATTTCCATCCTTTGGCTTGAGGAATATTTGTGGGAAAAAGAAAAAAAAAACTTGGATTGTTTTATTTTCAGGAGCAGCATGAGTTTTAGAAGTGCCATGTCCAAACTGCTTCAATTCATTAAGCAGTTTAACATGTTCTAGTTAAGAAATGTGTTCATATGGCTGTTACGCCTGTCACTTTTGTCAAGTATAAGGAAAGGCAGAATTGCTACGTTGCCTTTTCCAGGGAAACAAAAATATTAAACAGCTAAATAAGTATTACAAGGCCATTTGCTTACTGTGTATGACAACTGCCTTAGAAACAAAATACCATTAAGGTGAAATGAAACAAAAAATGCTGTAAACTGCTGCACTTCATATACTTTACTGAAGCAATTTGGGAATCCAGTCATGCTGTAATGATGGGTTCAAACCTTCTGTACAGCAACAGTGAACACACGTGTTATTTGTTATTGCTCTTGGGAGGGATACTTAAAACAGTTCCTGAAAAACACCGGTAGTTGCAGCATAGTAAGTCTACCAAGAAAATGGTAAAGTGGCAAGGCTTTTTTACTTCACATAAAATATTTACAGGTGAGCAGACTTTTTATTTCACAGAAAATACTTACAGGTGACACACAATGCCTGGCAGTAGGGATGCTTGTAAGTCTCCTACATAAATGACAGTTTCAGATCAGACCAGTATAGTATCACACTAATAGTTTTAGCCTGAGCCAAAATAAACAAATTTTTAATAGTGTCATACAAGGAATCCCTTTCACTAAAGATTTCTTAACACGAACGAAAAAAAGGGAAAGTAATAAATTTCACAACAGGTACTAAACAACCTCTGGCAAGAAACTTTATGTAGAATTTACATATGTCATGGAGAGCACAGCATTGGTGTGGTGTACGTAGATTTCCTACATTAATTCACATTTCACTCACAAGACCAGTGTTGCATAGTGTTTTTTTTTTTTTGGGTGGCCAAGCAAAGAGAAGTACTTGACTACTGAACTAGTGAACTTTCAGCTCTGTACAAGCATGTTGTGTGTATCTATCTATCTATCTATCTATCTATCTATCTATCTATCTATCTATCTATCTGTGTATGTATGTATGTATGTATCTATCTATGTATCTGTCTATATAATAGATAGATATACAGAGAGAGGTGGAGAGATGAGTATCTGGTCTAAGGGATTCCATTTTACTTATCTTACAGTCCACCCAGTTCAGTAACTTTATGTTCAGATTAGCATATTTTACAGGAAAATCATGTACAGTGGTGCTTTTCACTAGGATGGTGCAATTTGAGGTTATAAATGTGATGTAGATGGGATTCTGGTTTGCAAACTTGCTTCTTGAAATCTTGCTGACTGTTAGAAAACTTTGCTAACTTAGTAACTGTACTGAAATCAGATTTATTTTCCTATGTATTTCATATCTTCTCCTCTCATGTTGTTTTATACTTGACTCTACAAGTTTTAAACAGCTCTGAAGTCCCTGTACCTTGCAGCCATGCATACACTTCACAGTGTAATTCCCATTTCCTTGTGCTTACTGGAACACCTGTTGCATATGTTCTGTAGCAGATGGCTGGAATCCGCGGAGTTGCGCTGAACAAGAGGGATGGTGATGGTGTTGTAAAGAAGTTCATTCATTCAGCTGCTAGTTTCTACAGTTCATGGTCTCTCTTGTCTTAGCCTGGTTCCACTTTGGATTCAGTTGCAGCAGTAGCTGGCTGCAATGCGCGGAGTCCCGCTGATTCATTCATTCAGCTGATAATTTCTCCAGTTCATGCTTACTTTTGCGGCTTTGCCTTAGCTTGGTTCCACTTTAGATTCAGTTGCAGCTAGTTTCTACAGTTCATACTCTCTTTTCTCTTAGCCTGGTTCCACTTTAGTTTCAGTTGTAGCTAGTTTCTACAGTTCATGGTCTCTCTTGTCTTAGCCTAGTTCCACTTTGGATTCAGTTGCAGCAGTATCTGGCTGGAATGCGTGGAGTCCCGCTGATTCATTCATTCAGCTGCTAGTTTCTACAGTTCATGCGGTCTCTTGTCTTAGCCTGGTTCCACTTTAGATTCAGTTGCAACAGTAGCTGGCTGGAATGTGCGGAGTCCCGCTGATTCATTCATTTAGCTGATAGTTTCTACAGTTCATGCTCACCTTTGCGGCTTTGCCTTAGCCTGGTTCCACTTTAGATTCAGTTGCAGCTAGTTTCTACAGTTCATACTCTCTTTTCTCTTAGCCTGGTTCCACTTTAGATTCAGTTGCAGCTAGTTTCTATAGTTCATGCTCACCTTTGCGGCTTTGCCTTAGCCTGGCTCCACTTTAGATTCAGTTGCAGCTAGTTTCTACAGTTCATACTCTCTTCTTTTCTCTTAGCCTGGTTCCACTTTAGATTCAGTTGTAGCTAGTTTCTACAGTTCATGGTCTCTCTTGTCTTAGCCTGGTTCCACTTTGGATTCAGTTGCAGCAGTAGCTGGCTGGAATGCGCGGAGTCCCGCTGATTCATTAATTCAGCTGATAGTTTCTCCAGTTCATGCTCACTTTTGCGGCTTTGCCTTAGCTTAGTTCCACTTTAGATTCAGTTGTAGCTAGTTTCTACAGTTCATGGTCTCTCTTGTCTTAGCCTGGTTCCACTTTGGATTCAGTTGCAGCAGTAGCTGGCTGCAATGCGCGGAGTCCCGCTGATTCATTCATTCAGCTGATAGTTTCTCCAGTTCATGCTCACTTTTGCGGCTTTGCCTTAGCTTAGTTCCACTTTAGATTCAGTTGCAGCTAGTTTCTACAGTTCATACTCTCTTTTCTCTTAGCCTGGTTCCACTTTAGATTCAGTTGTAGCTAGTTTCTACAGTTCATGGTCTCTCTTGTCTTAGCCTAGTTCCACTTTGGATTCAGTTGCAGCAGTAGCTGGCTGGAATGCGCGGAGTCCCGCTAATTCATTCATTCAGCTGCTAGTTTCTACAGTTCATGCGGTCTCTTGTCTTAGCCTGGTTCCACTTTAGATTCAGTTGCAGCAGTAGCTGGCTGGAATGCGTGGAGTCCCGCTGATTCATTAATTTAGCTGATAGTTTCTACAGTTCATGCTCAGCTTTGCGGCTTTGCCTTAGCCTGGTTCCACTTTAGATTCAGTTGCAGCTAGTTTCTACAGTTCATGGTCTCTCTTGTCTTAGACTGGTTCCACTTTGGATTCAGTTGCAGCAGTAGAAAAAAAGAGCCACAGAAGAATGGAAATTGGATCCTGCAGGGGAAGAGACCCACCTCTGCAGAGGGGGATCCCACTCTTAGCAAAGTAGAAGTGGGGGGATAGGGAAGGAGGCAGGGATGTAAGATACCTCTTTAGTTGCTATAATTAGGAGCGATACAAATCAATTTATTTTTATTCATTGATTAACTGCATAACTTAATTGACCCAGTATGGACACTATTCATGAAGGTTCATAGGTAGGTACTAGGCTATTGGCCCTAGGGCCTATATAAGCTTAGCCAAAAAGGTACCCTGGCTTTCACCACCCAAGAAAATTATTTTCCTGTGCCCCTGTCGAGCAGAGTCCCAGAGGTGAATTTACTATTTCCCATCCAATCATCAAGATTTATCTTGAAGAGTGCTAATGAAGAGCTTTGTTTGATATAGATAGGTAGTTTGTTCCAGAATATGGGAAGTCTCTGGGACAGGAATCTATCCCTCCAGCATGTTCTGTTTATTGTGGTGACAAGGTTTAGGTCCCTAGAGTGTATAGCTCGGAGGTATTGGGATTTCATTAAGTGGAGCATGTCCAACATCTCTGGGTTTGACATAGCTTTGTATGTTAGGCAGAGATCGCCTCTGAGTAGGCGATATGCAACAGAGTAAAGCTGGAGTTTTTTTGAGATGGTCTGCATAGGGCATCTGTTTGAGGCTGGTAATCCTCTTTCTGAGGTATTTCTGCTGCCTTTCCAGTTGTTGTAGATGTCTTGTGAGGTACATACCAACAGGGGCATTGTACTCTATAATGGGTCTAATGAGTGACGAGTAGAGGGGAACAATGACCTCTTTTTTCCTGGATGAGAAACTTTTTGTGATGAGGTGTGCCACTTAGAAGGATTTCCTAACTACTGTGGCGATGTGATTATCAAAGGAGAGACTACTGTCCACCTGTGTCCCAAGGTCTCTTATCACACTTTCGGTGTTAAGTAGACTACCACCTATGTGGTAGCTCATGGGTACAGAGTTTTTACCAAAGGGGATGACAATGCACTTTTTGGCATTGAGCTTGAGGCCATGGCTTTGACACCAGGCATCTGTCTCAGTGAGGCCTTTTATAGGATGTCTACATCGTTAGGAGGTTCGGTTATGGCTCCTAGTTTGCAGTCATCTGTGAACTTCATTAGTCAAAGACGTTCTATGTTAGCCTGTACTTCAGAAAAGTAGATACCAAACAGGAGAGGACTCAGGACTGAACCCTGTGGTACTCCACTTGTCACTGGTCTGAAGTCGGATTTGGAGTCTGCTACTTTCACAGTGTGGGTTCTGTCAGTGAGCCCGTTGGCAACCCATCTTGTGACATAGGGATTTATACCTAGTTTAGTGAGTTTATCTATAATTCCAGAGTGGAGGATGGTGTCAAAAGCCTTGGCGAGATCTAGATAGGCTGTGTGAACCACCTTACCCTTGTCTACAGCTTTGGTGAATGCTTCAAAGAAGTCTATCAGGTTTAGGAGACATGATCTGCCGTTTACAAACCCGAACTGGGTGGGGTCCAAAGTTTGGAGATTACCAATGTCTTTATTTATAAGTTCTATGATGATACGTTCCATTGGCCTTGCAGACCAGGCTCGTTAGGCTAATGGGGCGGTCGTTCCCGGGGTCCGTGGTAGCTCCCTCTTTGTGGAGTGGGATAACCGTCGCTGTGCACCATTCAGTGGGCACAAAGCCTGAGGTGAGGATGATGATTGAACGTGGTGCTTAGGTGGGGTGCCAGTTCATTCTATAGTTTGTGTAGAATGCAGCCTGGGATGTTGTCAGGTCCCATGCATGCTGTGTTCTTGGCTTTGGAGAGTGTGGTTTTTACCTGTGCAGCTGGGATTACAGGAACTTTGCATTTTTCCGGTAGAGAGATGGGTCCTTTAGGGGATGAGAGAGGGGTAATGTTAGCACTGAACCTGTCTGCCAGGATGTTGGCAATATCAGTTGGTTCTGTATATTTAGTGCCATTGTGCTGTAACTCAGAGCAGATCTGAGTGTTGCCATTGAGATTTTTGACATAGCTATAGAATGCTTTGTGGGTGTCTTTAGAATCAGTGGCGATTTTGTTTTCATAACTAGCTTTGGAGGATTTTATGAGGGATCTCAGCTTCTTAGTGAGGCTGACCTGGGAGTTCCTCCAATCATGGGATTTTACTCTTTTTTTGCAACAGTTTCTTTCTTCTGTTGTAGAGTTTGTTTATTACAGGGGACCACCAGATTGGCTTTTCCTTTTTTTGGAGGATAGCATCTTGGTTCTGTTAGGGATAGCACGATCCTTGCACTAGTGTAAGTTCTTATAAAGTGCATTTGTGTAGGATTCAGCAGTCGTACCTCTATTGTCTGTCTGCATGGGTGTCGTGAAGTTTGCCACTTCTGTCTTAAGAAGCGTGAAGTTGGCTTTGGAGAATTTTTTACGGTGGTTTCCCTAGTGGGGGTTGGGGTGGGATGTGGATGTCTAGGGTGATTAGCTTGTGGTTGGACCTGACCAATGAGGAGTTGACATCTGGTGTGGAACACCGGTCGCCCATGCTGGTAATGACCAGGTCTAGGATATTGCTGCCCTTGGTGGGGGTGTAGATATGTTGATCCAAGGCATTGGAATTTATGAATTCCAGATAATGTTGAGCAAAAGAGTTGGTACATGAGTAGTTTTCCCAGTTAATGGTGGGGTAGTTGAAATCGCCCATTATGAGGGTGTTGGGTTGTACCCTAATATTTTCCAGTGTATCAAGAAATGAGGCATGGGAATCCTGGGGCATGGTGGAGGATCTCTAGCAAGTTACAGTTTGGATTGCGATCTTGCCCAGAGTTAGTTGCACTTGGATAATCTCGGATGCATTATGCTGAGCAACTAGCCTGGAGGTGTGGATATCCTTAATGAATATGGACATGCCTCAGCCTTTAGTGTTTTGGGCCAGGTTAGGTGGCCGAAAGGTGTGGTATGAATTATAGCCTGGTAATGCAGGGGTGCTCTCTGGAGCCTTAAACTAGGTCTCTGTCACTGCACAGAGGTCAATGTTCTCCATTTTAAGGAGTGCCTCGAGTGAATGCATTTTGAGGTTTAGACTTCTAGCATTGAGTAGCATTACCCTCGGATTTTGCTTGCTTGTACCTGTTAAGGTGGTGAATTTGTCATTTGAACCTTCCCTAAAAAGGCACTATAGGGGTGGCAAAAGCCTTAGCATGTATCCAGAATCCCAAGGGCGACAGGTGCAGCCCATCTCTGGCAAAGTCTTGTGGTCGTTTGATCATGTCATCCCAGGCAGACAGATACTGGATCCCCTTAGAATGATACCAGAAGCCAATTATTGAATTCAGTCGTTTTGTCCTTGTACTGTGGTATCATTCTGCATGATGGCAGGATGCTAATCAGGGCTAGGGTCATACCTGCCTGGGCTACAAGATCGGAGAGCTCCTCCATGTCTCTTTTCATGTAGTCCAGGAAGGTACATCTCAGGTCATTCACACCAACATGGACAATGACAGAGTCATATTTGTACTTGTGGAGTGACCTGAGTGCATGCATTATGTGGCAGATCCTGGCACCCGACAGGCAGCAGACAGTATCTTTCTCCTTGTTTAGCCTGGTGAGTGGAACATCAGTGTGCCTGACTATAGAGTCACTTATGACTAGAGTGTTGGGTACGTTGTTATGCCTTATGGGCTGTGGTTAAGTGGCACACTGAGTTTGTGGGCTATGTGTCATTTGGGTTGTGTTGGGGGGTGGAGGTTGCTTGCTTTTCTACTTCGGAGGTCTCTGTTGCTTGAGCAGATTTTTATTGAGAGCCTGCACGAATGTAGGTATGTGTTTTGTGTTTCTTTGTGTCTGTTTTGGTGGTGTAGGTTTTGAGGGACTATGTGATGAGTGTGGTGTGGTGCAAGTGTTTACTTTCTCCTCTTGACTGTCTAGTCCAGTCTTGGGTGAAGAGAGCTTTGCTTCCAGTTTGGCTATATAAGTGCATCTCTTACAGGTTGTAGTGGTGGGTGGTAGGAGGAGAGGGTTGGCTGTGTACATGAGGCAATTGCTGCATTGCCCCAAGATGTCCAGATTCATCAGGTAGACAGGAGAAAACACCGGGAGCTGACCCTTAGACATGCCTGGATAGGTGCCTATTTGTTAAGTACTAAAAACTGTTTTCCTCTAGACAAGTGAGGAAAGTTGAGTGCTGTAGTAATTTGTGGCTTATTTAGTTCTTACAACGAGTTCTGAACAAGTGCTGAGCTCAGAGAAACAGATTTGAGTGCTAAAACTAAAAATTTGGCTAGTTTTAGGGGAAAATTTAAAGAGCAGACTTTATGGTGCCGGGAGTAGTTTAACCCTAGCTAAGCGGCAATGCATAAAGTGTATTTTTCTTTTTTTCTTTTTTTTTTTTATATAACAGTAGCAAATGAGCAAACATTTAAACAAATTAACCAGTTAACCAATAAAAATCTAAAAACTGAGCCCCATTCCAACAGTCTTCAATCAGACAAGTTCTGACTGCACACTTCTGCCACTAGGGTGCAGGGGAACCTTCTCCAAAAAAAGATGGTCTGGATTAGTGCTCAAGTTATACAACCAAAGCTAGATTCAGCAGGTCTAAATTTAGTCTATGCTACAGCAAACAAGGTGTACCAATTTCAGAAAGAAACAGTTCAAATAAGCAGGCACAATAATCCTTTAACCAGAAACTCCCAGCTCAGAAGGGCAGAATCTACCCTCTCCTCCCACAAGAGTGCAGACCACACCTTCTTAATGTAAAATAACTTGCCCAAAGCCCAAGTGCTTAAACCAGAACTTATACACTTTTAGAATAACAGACACTAAGCCTTCAATCAGCAACTTCCAACTTAGAAGGATGTAAGCTACCTGTCCTGCCACAACAGTGCAGACCACAAACATTCTTAATGTAAAACAACTGGTCTGGAGCCCAAGTGCTTAAACCAAAAGGCTTAGAATAACAGTTACAATTTAATCAGGCTGCTACCAAGCAGTAATAAATGGAGCAGAATAAATACAATTAAGTAATTTTAAGAAGATGCAAAAGCAAAATAAAAGTGCAATTTTTTTCTGCATACATGCTGAAGGGTTTGTCAGATTAGATCAATGAAAATGCTTGTGCTGTAATTATGCAAGAAAATGTGTTAATAGACTATACTAAATGAGTTACTTGATTTACAAAATACAGAACACAAAATACAGTAGTAGTGATACAACACAAAAGGCCCGGAAAGCAGTAATAGTCCGTGATGCGGACATAGGGCTGAAGGCTAAAGATAAAAAAATACTGCTAGCCTGACGGCTAAAGATCCTTGGAACAGGGCTGCAGCAGCTTGATGACTAAGGATCCTGAGACGCCATCCTCAGCAGGTTGATGACTAAGGATCCTGAGACGCCGTCCTCAATAGGTTGATGACTAGGGATCCTGAGAGGACGGCCTCAGCAGGTTGATGACTAAGGATCCTGAGAGGACAGCCTCAGCAGGTTGATGACTAAGGATGCTGAGAGGACGGCCTCAGCAGGTTGATTACTATGGATCCTGAGAAGATGGCCTCAGCAGGCTGATGACTAAGGATCCTGAGGGGACGGCCTCAGCAGGTTGGTAAATAGGAATTCTGACAGGCTTCAGTAAGTTGATGGCTAAGGATCCTGGGAATAGGGCTGGATCAGATTGATGATTAAGGATCCTGTGAGTAAGGCTACAAGTTGGTTGACAACAAAGGATCCTTGGAGTAGGGCTGCAGCTGGTTGATAATTAAAGATCCTGTGACTAAGGCTACATGGATGTCATCCCCTCAGTTTGCAGAACTATTGATGTCCTTACATTCACTGTTGCAGTATTTTTCACTTGTGGGGATTCCCTGCCATGGAAGTCTGACACCGGCTGTTATACCAAACCTACTGTTGCTTTAAGGTATGCCAAATGTCACACATATACTCCTAGTATGACATAGTGCATAAATGTGATGTCCAGACGTACCATCCTGAGAACCTCTTTGTTGCCAGTCCGAATGCATCTCCAGGTCATCAGTGTGAAAGCCTACATTGTTTCTGACAGTTTGAACTCATCTTCATTAACTGGTTGAACACCTACACCTTGTTTTACTGATACTGAGTCATTGCAGATAAGAACCCTGTTGGGGTTTCCTTTTTTCTTGGCTTTTTGTTGCTCTGGGGGGTTAATGTCATCCAGAAAGGGTAAATGCCAGTGTAGGAGACATATTTACCATAACAACTGCCACTGTAAGTGTCTTTTTTTGCTTAGGAGCTTCTCACAACCATACAATGCTTGATTTACCAGGCTTTCATACCAAAAACCCTTCGTATAGTCGGCTTTCTTCCCTTTCTTTGTATCTTGAGAACCAGCAACATAAGCTTCTTGCTAAAGATACAGTGGAAGTAACTTCCCACCCTGAGGGCCAGCCTTTAGGGAAGAAGAAGGTTAGAAAGTTTAGACCAGAATTTTAAGCTGTCCAGCCTCTGCTGGGTGTTTCTCCCGAGGTTGTTGAGAAACCGGAGGCTCGCCTGGCTTTGTTGTCTGTCTCCTCTGCCACAACTGGGTTGGAGGCTGGCAAGGATCCGGCTTGCAGCACATCAAATGAGGCTTTGCAGGCATCCATTTCGGACATTCAGGGAGAATCTTTGCTGATTATTTCCAAGGGGCCTAGGGATGTTCCGCACATTTTAGTTAGGGAGGAAGGCCCTACAATGGTTATTGAATCCTGTCCAGCTTCACAGCCTTCTAAATTTTATAGGGCGGATGTTCCTTTAAAGAAGAAACAAAAAACTAAACATGTTTCTCCTACTGCTAGGGATCCACAGAGTGAGTGTCAGGCCTTTACTCAGGGTTTGTGTAATGCCTTGAGGGCAATAAAATCTCACCAGGGGGTTTCTGTTCCAGCGCCCCCATGGTCCTCTATTCACCTTAAAAGGCTCAGGAAACAGGATTCCTCTGAGGAAGAGTTAGATTCTAATGAGGAATCCCTTGCTTACTCTTCCCAAATTCCTTCTCCTTTAGACTATGGGTCAGAGGAATAGGAATCCAGTAGTCCTGATACTCCCTTTGAGGAAGTTTCATTTGGGGACACAATCACCAGGATGATGGAATTGTTTTAAATGGGATTGTGCTCAGGTCTCTGAAATCAATAAGAGGTACTATGAGGTGTTGCAGATGGAATCTACAAAACCTTCTGCTATTCTTCTTGGTTTGGCTGCTTTGTTGGATCCCTTTTCCCGTGCCTCTAAACCTCCTGATTCTTTGCCACCTGCTCCGAAGAAGCCTGATAAGTTTTATAGGGTGCCTGGGGATTGTACCTTTTTGTACAAATGTTTTGCTGCTGACCCCTCAGTGGTGTCTGTAGCCTCTGACAAGCCCTGTCAGCGGCTTCCCTTGCCAAGTTACTGTCTTCTGATAAAGACAGTAGGACCATGGAAAAGCTAGGTAAGAATGTTTACACTTCAGCTACCCTGGCTTTTAGGGCTATTAACTATTAGATCCACATGTCCAGGTGTGTATTGACGTCTCCTTTCACAGCCTTGTCAGCTTATTTCTGATCTCCCTGACTCTGAGGGTAAAACGTCTGCTGTTTCTTTGTTAGGGACTTCCTGTCAAGTGGCTCATCATTCTATTAAGTGTAGTTATGATGCAGCAGATGCTTCTTCTAGGGCTGCTGCTTTTGGGTCAGTGATGATGAGGTATTCTTGACTTTGGCTTCAACTTTTACCTGATGGTATCAAAGCTAAGTTGATAGTTGCTCCTCTTGATAATAAATATTTGTTTGGGGAAGCAGCTGCTGGTTTGTTTAAGTCCCTTCAGGATAAGGTAAAGGCCTTACAGGAATGAAAACATGTGTTTGTCTCTCTTGTGGGTAAATGTTAGAGAAATTACCCTGATAAGCCAGCCTTTGTTTGCAGGCAATCTCGCCCTTCTACTAAGGGCAAAAACAGTAGCAGATGGGCTCCTCCTGCTAAGGCTACTCAGACTTCAGGGACTCGGAAGTCTTCCTTTCCTGATAAACCAGATGCTGTATGACTATCTGTATCTTCCCAGCCACATTCCTCTTTCTCTTCAGCTTTCTCTTTCTCTTCCTCTTCCTGTTTGGCTTCAGATTACTCAGGATTATTGGTTTCTGTCCATTATTCGCCAGGGGTATTTTGTGGTGTGGAAATCCCATCCCCCTTTTATGGGCATTCCTCAGCCTCCTTGGGAACAACTTCCTTTTTTCCAGAAGTTTTTCGAGACCTTTTGACTCATTGTACTGTCCAAGAGGTACCTGTGTCCCAGAGGGGGAAAGGTGTTTTACTCATGAATGGTTTAATGCCCAGAAGAGAGGGTACTTGGAGACCAATAACAGACCACTCTCATCTAAACATTGTTCTGAAAGTGCTTGTCTTTTGAATGCTGTTCTTTCAGACTCTTTTTTCCCCTTTTGATCTCTCCGGCCTATATGTTATCTCTGGATCTCAAAGATGCTTATCTTCATATTCTGATCCATCCCCTTTTCAGGAAGTTTTTGCATTTCTCTATTGTCTTCTGGCATTTTCAGTTTTCTGCTTTGGCCTTTCTACTGCCCCAAGGGTATTCACCAAAGCATCACTGCTGTGATTGCTTTTTGTAGGCTTCAGGGGATCCAAATATTGCCTTACCTGGATGACCTGCTGATTCAGGCATCCTCTCCAGGGATACTTTTGCAAAGTCGTCATTTTGCCATTTCCCTTGTTCAGAGCCTGAGGTTCACAATAAATTTCAGACAGTCTTCTCTGACTACTTCACAGGATTATGTCTTTCTGGGATGCAGGATTCATGCAGTGCCTATGCTGGCATCCCAGCCTCCTCCAAAAGCTTTGGTTCTCATTTCTTTCTTTAAAACTTTTCTTCCTCTGACCTCCATTACAGCTCTGGGTTTCATGGCATCCACCATTCCTAAGGTCAAACTCCACATGAGCAAGTTTCATTGGTTTCTGAAGTCAGTCTGGCTTCAACATGCACATACTCTAGACTTTTTAGTTCCTCCTCTTTCTTGTCTCAAGAAGGAACATCACTGGTGGATCCAGCAGTTCCCTCTAAATCCAGGGCTCCCTTTTCATCCTCCATTTCCCTCTCAGGAATTCTTCACAGACACTTCAGATGTGGGATAGGGAGCAGCTTTTGGCTTCCTAAAGGTACAGGGGATGTGGTCACCTTGTCAGCAGAAGGAACATATCATTGTCAAAGAGAAGAGAGCTCTTATGCTAGCTCTTCAGGCCTTTCATCCTCTTTAGTCTTAGGGACCTCTCAAGGTATTCACAGACAATACCACAGTGATGTGGTATATAAACAAACAGGGAGGAACAAAATCCTACCTTCTTTGCCAGTTGGCACTCCTGGTATGGGATCTTGCTTTCAAATAGCAAGTGACTCTTCAGACAGTTTACATCCCTGCAGATCAAAGCATTGTGACAGGCAGTCTGAGCAGGTCCTTAACTCAATCCCATGAATGGATGCTGCACAGGGATGTGTTTCTGGACATTGTCCACTACTGGGGTACTCCCTAAGTAGATCTATTTGTCTCCCCTCTGAACAAACAACTTCCTATATTTTGTGCCAGAGTTCCAGGTCCTCTGGTGTGGAAGGTGGACACCTTCTCTTTTTCTTGGAAGGGGATGTTTCTTTACGCATTCCCTCCCCTTCCTCTTATTCCAGAAGTCCTGTTCAGAATTTAACAGGATGCTCCCACAATCTTGTTGGTGACTCCCTTTTGGCTGCGACAGCATTGGTACCCTCCTCTTCTGCATTTAGCCAAGGGCAGTCGTCACAAGTTACCTCACAGGTTGGACTAGACCTACTCACATAAGACAAGGGATCTCTCAACCATCTCCACCTGTCAACTCTTCAACTGACACTGGGTGATAGGATTTTGATTACACATACTCTTTTCTTTCCTGAGGATGTGCTGAGGGTACTGCAGGAGGCCAGGAAGCCCATTACTAGGAAATCATACTTATCCAGATGGAATAGGTTTTTTGTTTGGTGTCTCTCTCTTAACCTGGACCCACTTACTGTGGATGTTCCTGTCATTCTGTCTTATTTGTGTGAGTTGCTCAATGTGGGTTTGGCCTATACTTCTATTTAGGCTCACTTATCAGTTATCTCTGCTTGTCTACCTTTATCTCCTCTCTTAGCTAATAGATTTGAGGCTAAACAGTTAATTAAAGGCATACTTCATATGAGACCTCCCAGGAAGCCTGTTCCTCCTCCCTGGGATCTTAGTTTTGTTTTGGAGAAGTTGACTCAGGCTCCTTTTGAGCCTGCTGCTTCAGTTTCTTTGCAACATTGTTCTTGGAAGACTGTTGTTCTGTTGGCCTGTACTTCTGCCAGATGGCTGTCTGAGCTTCAAGAACTTATGGCTTGTCCTCCTCTTTTGATATTTCATAAGGACAGGGTGTCCTTGTGGACTAATCCTTTTATGCCTAAGATGGTTAATAAGTTGTCACTTAATCAGTCTTGTCTACTTTTTCCCCTCTCCGCAATCTGACAGTGAGTGTGTGCTGCATACTTTGGACATGCATAGACAACTCAGATTTTATTTGGATAAGACTAAGGCTATTAGACAATCTGATCAGTTATTTGTTTCTTTTCATCCTCGGTCCTTAGGATTAGCTGTATCTAAACAAACTATTTCTTCTTGGATTTCAAAGGCTATTTATTTTTGTTACACTTTTCATGGCGAGAGCCTTCCTTCTTCTGTGAAGGCTCATTCTACTAGATCTGTGGCTTCTTCTGGTGCTTTTTTTCAAGGGGCTGGATACCAGTTATGTTCTTAAAGCAGCTGCCTGGGCTTCTGTGCATACTTTTACCAAGTAGTACATGTTGGATGGTATCTCCAGAGCTACAGCTGCTTTTGCTAGGGCCATTCTTCATGGTTTCTTAGAGGGCTCTACTGCTCCTTCCTCCTCTCAAGTTTTTTCTTGAGCTTTGGCACTCTCCCATAAGTGAAGAATACTGCAGCAGTGAATGTAAGAACATAGTATAGTTGTGTAAAATCTTACCATACCGGTAGATGTCCTTTCCCTCACTGCTGCAGTATTCACTCCCTCCCTCCTCCCCCCTAGTCCTTTTCCTTCCTGGATGTACTAGCTACCTCCTGGGTTTCCTTAGACTGGTGTTTCTACCAGGGCAATCAGTTCTGAGGATGGTACGTCCAGATGTCACCTTTATGTCCTACGCTACTGAGGAGCATGTGTGTGACATTTGGCATACCTTAAAACAACAGTAGGCTTATGCTGGCTGACATCGGGCTTCCACAGCACGGAATCCCCATAGGTGAAGAATACTGCAGCAGTGAAGGAAAGGCATGAACTGTTATGGTAAGATTTTTTACAACTGTACTATCTTGACTCGGATGGTGATAAGCCTCTCTGTACCTCATACAAAACAGTCATGGTAACATTTTACATCACTGCCATGATAACTTCTTACATAACTGCTACATTTCAAAATCAGGTATTTTTGAGGGCGTACACGGCACATAAAGTCTTGGGCACCATGAAGAGGTTTGATATGATTTACACAGCTCTTATTTTATGATCTTAACGAAACAGTTTTGAACATATGATTTCATGATAAAATAAACAAAAGTAGATCTAAAATTGTTTTTTTGTTGTAATTACAGATTGACTTGGAACCAGAAGGAAAAGTTTTTGTAGTCATTGATCTTTCAGGATCATCAAGTGAAGGTAAGGCTTGCTAAAGTATTTTTTGTTTGTTTAACCTAATTGCTCAAGTACTTATGTGAGTAATTTGCAAAGGAATAGGCAAAATATTTCCATTTCTTACAAGTTCTTATATCAGCAATCTGGTGTGATCTTTGATTCTGTAGCTGGTTTGCAGTAGTGATGATATTTGTATATGGATAAATTATATCGACCTTGAGTTGTACCAGTGCTGTCTGGTACTGTTGTGCGATAGTCTGCCTTCCTTGTATATCAGGAATATCTTGGGGCTGACCAGTGTTTGAGTTGTGCGAATGAGATAGCAGTTTGTTTCCCAGAAGCCTGTGCCTTTAAATGGTCCAGTGAGATCAGTGAACTGCTTTGCTCAACCAATATAAAATAAAATAAAAAAGTAAAATGAAAGGACTACCAGGCATCATTCCTACAACTAAAAGTTTTCTTCAGTGTGTGGTGTGTACTAATTCAGCAGACATCTTTAAAGTTACAAAACTCAAAACATACTTTCAAAATAAGTAAAGTATGCTTACTTTTTTTTTTTAATTTAGAAAAATATGAATAAATTACTACATGTGTTGTAAGATGCTCAACTTTGTTGTGCAGCACTAAATTTTGTCAGAGTCAGCACACTGGTATCAGTTTAATAACAAAGAACTGGACTAAACTTCACATATTGTATAGAAGATTATGTTAATTAATAGCTCTTGGCACACAGAAAACTGTCTTCTCAAATCTAGTCAAAATTTTTTATAGATCTTTGTTTTCTGGAGTAGTTCAATTGACTGCTTATGCCGGACTGCATTTTTTTTGTGTTTAGATGGGTATTGAATTTTGATAAAAATGAAGCTGCTTTTGCATTGTGATGCACCAACAAGCTTTGATTTCCATAATTATTACTATATAATAATCATTGATAGCTCATTGTTTTAAAAGAATTATTATTATTTTTAAAACCTTTATTGAATTATTACTTGTAACGTAGGCAAATTTATATTTACATAAAAAGTAATCCAAACTGTATTAACAAGTTCACGTTTACAAACATTATACTTCAAATATATTGCTATATATCATATAACCTAAGCAACATTACATAAATTATTCAGTTCCTCGCCTTTTTTTTTTTTTTTAAACAAGAAACATCTATATTAAACCATCACTTAAGTTACAACACAGGCAATCATACATTTATATAAATGAAAACAAACTACACCGACACCATCCTAGTTGCAAGCATTTTTCCTCACAAGTCATACTGACACACTCCCAGCTGTAAACATGATACATCACTTATAAGCTACCCAGTCATTTTCAGTCAAACATTACATAGCTCATTTAAGTCCTGCCTTCTTTTAAACTTCATTCCTCCCCTGTATGGATTGTTCCCACAATTCCCATTTTTCCTATGTAATTTGCTCCTACCCTTTTCTAAAGTTCTCATTTCCAGTTGTTTTGTCTCTGTTTCTATATTCAGTACGTCTAGTATAGTTGGTTTAGATTTTGATTTCCATTTTCTAGTAATTGCTTTTTTGGCAGCTACCATAACTAGTCACAGCAAGGCCTTACCATCTCTAGGCAATTCCGATTCTGTATCATAGCTCTGAAAAATCATCTCCCTCATCACACCGGTCTGCCCACCCAGCATCTCCAACAGTGCATCCCGTTGGGTATCCTTAAAGTCCACCAACTCACTGCACTCCCAGAAAATATGTTCCTGATTACCTCTTTCTTCCTTGTCACACCGCCAACATTTGCTGTCTACCTGAGGAAAAATTCTCTGCAATCTTCTTCTTCTTTCGGCTGCTCCCGTTAGGGGTCGCCACAGAAGATCAACTGTTTCCATTTCTTCCTGTCCTCTGCATCTTGCTCTGTCACACCAACCACCTGCATGCCCTCTCTCACCACATCAATAAACCTTATCTTAGGCCTTCCTCTTTTCCTGTTACCTGGCAGCTTCATCCTTAGCATCTTTTTCCCAATATACTCAGCATCCCTCCTCAGCACATGTCCAAACCAACGTAATCTTGCCTCTCTGGCTTTGTCTCCAAATCTTCCAACCTGGGCTGACCCTGTAACATACTTATTCCTAATCCTGTCCATCCTCGTCACACCCAGTGCAAATCTTAACATCTTCATCTCTGCCACATCAAGATCTGACTCCTGCCTTTTTGTCAATGCCACTGTCTCCAACCCATGTAACATAGCTGGTCTCATTACCCTTTTGTAGACCTTCCCTTTCACTCTTATTGGTACTCATCTGTCACAAATCACTCCTGACACTCTTCTCCACCCACTCCATCCTGCCTGTACTCTCTTCTTCACCTCTCTTCCACACTCACCATTACTCTGAACTGTTGATCCTAAGTACTTAAACTCATCCACCTTCACCACCTCTACTCCCTGCATCCTCACCATTCCTCTGTCCTCCCTCTCATTCACACACATATATTCTGTCTTAGTCCTGCTAACCTTCATTCCTCTTCTCTCCAGGGTCTCCTCAAACTGTTCCCTACTCTCACTACAGATGACAATGTCATCTGCAAACATTATAGTCCACGGGGACTCCTGTCTGATCTTGTCTGTCAACCTGTCCATCACCTTTGCAAATAAGAAAGGGCTCAGAGCTGATCCTTGATGTAATCCCACCTCCACCTTAAACGCATCCGTCACTCTCACCGCAGACCTCACCGCTGTCACACTACCATCGTACATGTCCTGTACCACTCTTACATACTTCTCTGACACTCCTGACTTCCTCATACAATACCACAACTCCTCTCTAGGCACCCTGTCATATGCTTTCTCTAAATCCACAAAGACACAATGCAACTCCTTCTGACCTTCTCAGTACTTCTCCATCAACACTCTCAGAGCAAACATCGCATCTGTAGTGCTCTTTCCTGGCATGAAACCATACTGCTGATCACTAATCATCACCTCCCTTCTTAACCTAACTTCCACTACTCTTTCCCATAACTTCATGCTGTGACTGATCAGTTTAATCCCTCTGTAGTTACTACAGCTCTGCACATCACCCTTATTCTTAAAAATCGGTACCAAAACACTTTTTCTCCATTCCTCAGGCATCCTCTCACTTTCCAAGATTTCATTAAACAATCTAGTTAAAAACTCCACTGCCATTTCACCTAAACACCTCCATACTTCCACAGGTATGTCATCTGGACCAACAGCCTTTCCATTCTTCATCCTCTTCATAGCTATCCTTACTTCCTCCTTGCTAATCCACTGCACTTCATGATTCACTATCCGCACATCATCCAACCTTCACTCCCTCTCATTCTCTTCATTCTTCAACCCCTCAAAGTACTCTTTCCATCTGCTCAACACACTCTCCTCACTTGTGAGTACATTTCCCTCATTATCCTTTATCACCTTTACCTGCTGCACATCTTTACTAGCTCGGTCCCTCTGTCTAGCCAATCGGTACAGGTCCTTTTCTCCCTCCTTAGTGTCCAACCTTTTATACAACTCTTCATATGCCTTATTCTTAGCATTCACCACCTCTCTCTTTGCCATGCACCTCATCTCCTTATATTCTTGTCTACTTTCTTCATCTCTTTGACAATCCCACTTCTTCTTCGCCAGCCTCTTTCTCTGTATACTCTCCTGTACTTCTTCATTCCACCACCAGGTCTCCTTGTCCTCCTTCCTCTTTCCAGATGTCACACGAAGCACCTTTCTAGCCATCTCTCCTACTAGCTCTGCTGTAGTTACCCAGCTATTCAGTAACTCTTCACTGCCACCCAGTGCCTGTCTTAACTCTTCCCTGAACATCACCTCACAATTACCCTTTTTCAATTTCCACCATTTGATGCTTGGTGCTGCCCTCACACTCATCCTCCTCTTCTTGATCACCAATGTCATCCTACAAACCACCATCCTTTGCTGCCTAACTACACTTTTCCCTGCCACTACTTTACAGTCTCCAATCTCCTTCAGACTGGCCCTTCTACATAAGATATAATCCACCTGTGTGCATCTTCCTCCACTCTTGTATGTCACCCTATGCTCCTCCTACATATTCATCACAGCCATGTCCATCCTTTTCACAAAATCCACTACCATCTGACCTTCTGCATTCCTTTGTTTAACACCATACCTACCCATTACTTCCTCATCCCCTCTGTTCCCTGTGTAGATCTGTTTCTGTTTTGGAGAAAATCTTTTTAGACCATGCTAAACTAACTATGAATGTTTGGTGGAAACCTTGTTGTGAGTTTATTCAATATGTCACAGGTTGAGGCAGACAGAAAAAGACAATGCTGTATGGAATATTAAACATAGAACAGTGAATAAGTAAGTACACAGAAGGTACAAGCAAATCCAAACAGCACAGAATGATGTAGTAACTTTAAAATAGGAAGGGGATAGGGACTGGCTAAATTGATCTCACATTAAAATATAGTATGTTAACAAGAATAAACTTTGTGTGCATGGTGTAAATATTTGGGTTATTGTAATATAAGAATATATGTTTTCATTCTGCACAATCATAATATGTATTTATTAAATGGATGCTTTGTACTTTTGTGAAAGTAAAAGATTACTAAAAAAAAAAATATAAATGTTTGGTATCCATATTATATTGGCCTGCAGCAGGTGACCACAGAAGTTTTATAGACAGAGAATATGGGACACTGTATTCTTTTAAGAAATACTACAGTAATTTAATGATCTTAGTATGCTGTGCTACATTTTAGGAAATAATGTATGTATATATATATATATATATATTACTTTTTTAAAAAACACAGATAACTGCTTCATTACTTTTGAATTGTAATTTGTTATTTTTTATTGGTGGTTGAACTATCAAGTACTAAGAAAAAATGTTTAATAAAAAGAATTTAAATTTAAAAATCAAGTTATAATCTATTACATAGTGTGCATTTTATTACACAACCACGTTCAAAGTCTGTGTACTTCTTCAGATGGATTTTCTTTTTTTACCCTGGCATATTAACTGCATCCATCCATACACTGTTAGAAAAGTACACTTTGGCAGTAAATAACAACTGCATGACCATATCTGCCCTTTTCTGCACTTATTAGACAAGCTCTTCTTTAAATTTAATATCAACAGACTACCCACTTCTAATATAACTAATCTGTAAGAGATTAATCCCCTATTTTCCTGAATTCTGTCAGCCTTCTTCTGCTTTACAGACTTTAACACCTATATTGAATTGTTACTTTAGACACAGGCAAACTTGCATTTATATAAAACAAAACAAACCATATTAACATGTTCATAGTTACAGACATTATATATCACATACATGCTTTTATACAATTATCATCATTCCAGCTTTACATAAATTGATCAATTCCTGCCTTTCCTTAAAGCTCAGTCTTCCTCCAAAATATTATTCTGCATGTTTCAATTTATTTCTATGTAGTTTGCTCCTAACCTTTTCTAAAGATCCCACTTCCAGTTCTTTTTTTCTCTGTCACAATATTCAGTGCTTGAAATACAGTTGGTTTAGACTTTGATTTCCATTTTCTAATACTTTTTTTGGCAACTACCAGAATAAACTTAACAAGGCTTTACCATCTCCTGTGCAATTCAGATCCTGTATCCCAGTTAAAAAAAATGTTGTTAGTTACACCCATTTGCATACTCAATATTTCTTACAGAGTACTCTATAGTGATTTTTTTTTAATTCTGCCATCTCATTACAGTCCCAAAACATATGTTTCCATTTACCTCTTTCTTCCCCATCACACCTTCAACATCTGCCATCCACCTGAGGAATAATTATTTGTAGTCTGCTTGGAGTATAAAAGTTACTGTGAAATCACTTCCACACAAAAATCCTAAGTCTTCTAAACCTTATTGCATGTTTGAGAGCCATACATATGTCCTTCCATTGTTTCTTTGTGAATTGCTTATCCAGTCTCTTTTCCCAATATTTTGTAAACTCCTCTGATTGATTCTTGTAGTTATTGTGCAATATTTTATATGCCCTACTAATTATCCCTTTTTTAAACAGCAGCTTCTGTTCTAGACTCAAATAAAAACTAAAAACTCTACCAGACGAAGTCTTTCACTTAGGATTTCCCTATCCCTTTCTTTTTGCCTGTACTGTGATATAGGGAAGTCATTCTCTAGCCTGCAATCCAAATGTTATCTTGGCCTTTTCCCGTTCTGTTACCTTTCCCTCTCTAGTTATTTGCTCTCAATACCCTGTTCTTTTGCCAGTTTTCTCCAGTAAATTCCACCCCGTGTTGCCTATTCTCTGTACCCCTAATTGTAGTCATCTCTATAGGCAGAATATTCTTTCTCCATTCTCGCAGTGGCTTAGTTCTTAGAATGCTTTCTAACGCTTTATGAATATAACATTCTGTATGGCTGCTGTTATTCTTCATAAGGATCTGCATCCAAAATCCAATTCTCTCCTTATTTCTTGAATTGCCCCCTTGCTTTATTATCAGCCCTCTCCAGTCTGAATTATTACTTTCTGCTTCTGTTATCTGTATCAGCATTAACTGTGTAGTGCTAAAGTATCCCTTCTAATCAGGTAATCCTAAACCACCTTGTTCTATTGGAAGGATCAGCTTATCCCACTTGACCTTTACCATCTTTTCCTACTAGATAAAATCCTTCAACTCTTTATAAATTACTGCCCACAACTTGTCTTCTGGTTGGTAAAAAATGCTGCCCTAATAGAAACACTTTTAACCTATATAAATAAATACTTCATTTTATTGTGTCCCCATAAGTATGGGTTTTACTGAACCAATTCATGTGTGGGCACGTAGTTTACAGCTATAGCCTTGGCTTTGTCTGCATTAGTTTTATAGCCCCAAAAAAGTTGGAACTGTAATATAATGTTATACAACACCATGATGTCTTTTTCTGGTTTTATCAGGTACAAAAATAATATAATTTGCAAATAAAGCCAACTTTTCTTGATTACCATAACATTTATATCCTTCAGTTTCTAAGTCCATTGTTTTTTTTGCCACTGGCTCTAAATATAATGTAAGTAACAAATGAGAAATAGGACACCCCTGCCTGGTTCCTTCTATTCAGGCAGAACTATTCATAGAGAAACTCTTCTGCTTAATTCTTGCCTCCAATCACTCATATGTCCTCCTAATTAACTGTATTCTTGTATCTGGGAATGCAAATGCTTCCATTGCCCTTCTGTTATAATCCCAGCTTACTCTGTCAAATGCTTTCTCCACATCAAGACCTACCAGCAACAATAGCATTTTCTAACATTCTGCTTCCCTCTAGATCTTCAGTGTTCTATTAATGTTGTTAAATTTTTGCCTTCCCTCCACATAACCACATTAATCAATATCTATCAATGCTGGCAACACCTTTGCCATTCATTTAGCTATTATAGACATAAACACTGGATAATCATGGTTTAAAATTGAAATGGGCCTAAATGAAGATGAGTCTGATGGGTCTTTACTTATTGCAGTCATCACAGCTTTTTTCTAGGAAGTTGGTGCTTCTCCTCCTTTTAAAATACTGTTAAATAAAACATTTCAGATCTTTATCACTTTCCTCAATCCTAGCTTCCAAACCTCCGTAGGAGTACCATCTATTCCTGGAGACTTTGCTGCAGATTGATTATAAGTCAACATTTTTATCTCATCTCCTCTTATCTTAACTGTTAATTGTTGAGCCCCATCTACCTCTAACCTTGGCATACTTAAGTCTTCCATTAATATTTCCATTTGCACTCTTTCTTAATTTCCACATTCCTTTGATTTATACAAATTTTCATAATACTTCTAAAATATCTTTAATATCTTCACAGGACTTCTGGTTATTTTTTCTTGTAATAGGCTCCCTAAGTTTGGCAACAACTCTGTTGCATAAGTTTTTGTGCTCATTTTTTGTGCTCTGGAGTTATTATCAAAACACAGTTGCTTAACAACAATCTTTCTAAACTCTTATATGTTATCCAGATACTCTCTTATCTTTTATTTACCATTCCCCAGTTGTGATTGTTCTTGTTCTGTGAGATTTCCCTTCTTCTTATTTCTTAACCATATCTCTTTTTCTTTTATTTCTGCCCTATTTTAAACTCCATTTTGATTTTATCCCACACACTATTACTTCTGAAGAAATTTCAATCTTCTCTAATAGTGCCTTAAATTCCTGTTTTTAACAGGTACATGGGGAAGCGCCAGTGTCTCATTTTTCTACTCCATTACCTTGCATTTTTATTTTAGTTTTTATTGGTGAATGAACTGAAATAGTTATTGGATTTGTGTTGAAGCTTCCAAGTGTTCCTGTGAAATATAATTTCTGTGTAGTCTAGCCCAGTTATTGCACATTGGGATATAATATGTAAATTCTCTCCAGCTTCCTACTACTGAAGTTGCATCTTCCATACCAAATATTTTCATAAATTTCTTCAGAAGTTTACACTGTCTTGGTATATTTTTCCTTTTATGTCCCCAGGTACATTCACACTGTTGCAAATCAAGTTCCAGTCCTCACCTATAAGTAATATTCCCTGCTGGAAGCTGGTTAGTTTTCCTAAAATTTTATTAAGCTCCATAACAGCAGTTTTAGGTGGAATATAAATACATGCCAGCATAATGCTAGCCTCTTCCCTTGCCAGTAGCCTCTTACTACCACAATTCCGTTATTACCTTTCCCCCCTCTTATATCACTATTGGAGCTGCTCTTTCAGTTAGTATAAGTACCCCCCTTTTCCTTTGTCCCTGATATTCTTCTGAGTATCCATCCTGCTATCCCTTCATTATCAAGTTCACATGCTCTCTTCAGTCCTGTAGCATTTCTATTTGCACTGTGTTTTTTAACATAATTCAGTACTCTTACCTTTTTGTCTATAGCTGTAAGGTCATTTGCTTTCCAAAATGTGTTTGGGGTAGCCATTATGATAAGAAGTTATTATTTTCGCCTATTGATTATGACAACTTTTTTTAAATGTCTCTTTCCAGCTTTTGTGTTACGTGCACTCACTAATGTTTGGCAGGTCAATCCCATATGCAGCTGTTTCTTGTCATCTTTGATTGCATCTATCTCACATTTTACAGGCCTTTTTGTTTTAAAGAAAACCGTCGGGGGAAAAAAAAACAAACAAACACACCCCAAAATACTTCCTTAACCTGTTAACTTAAAGCAAGCACACATAACTATGTACATCTTCAAATAATGAAGTCTAAACCTCCTGATAGGAACAATTGCCCTAAACCGACAGCTGTACATACAGGCAAAACTTAACCTAACATTAAGGTTATCCATGCCAAGTTGCGTGTTAAAGGCTGTGCTCCTACTTTCAATAATTTCTGTCTGTTGATGTCTTCATTCCCCTCCCAAGTGTGAAAAACAGCTTTTATGCTTTCAGGAAACATTAACCTTTAGCCTTAAAAAGTGTTCTGGCTTTTATTGCTTCTCCTATAGTTAGCTTGTCTTCATGGAAACATAAGCACCAAATGTACATATAGCTCTGCAAACTTAACTTACACTGAGCATTTATTTGTCAAAGGAAAACTTTTTATTACATCCATTGTCCTCTTATTTACTTGCATACACAAAAAAACGTGTTATTAGATTAAGCCAAAGGCCTAAATTCAGGCATTCACCTATACAAAAGAAAGGGAGAACATATCATGTCTACATATTTTATCATTTGTACACTTTTACATCCTACCCCCCACCTCAACAACTCAAAACTACAGCATATTAATTTAAACATGCTTTTGTCCAGCCTTTCTTCTCTTTTTTACATTGCAATGCTTGCATTTGTAAAAACCATAAAAGAAGAAAAAAAACTCCTACTACTTTAATATCTTTTTCACATATGACAATGACTGAAAATACTTTGACATGCAATTTGTATCTTGAAATGTCCCATACAAATACTGTTAAGGACAAAAAACGGTCTACTTACAGTTACTTTTCTTTTCTTTTTTTTTACTTCCTCCTTCCCTTCAGTGTCCTTCCAAAGATTTATGACATGAGGTGGGGCATATGTGTTTCAGTCCCCTACAACTTTAGCAAAGTCAACAAAAGTACAGTCTTTCCACTTTTTCTTGTGAAGCCATATTTCACAAATGTGATTGATGCTTTATAGTTTCACATTTATTCACCAATTTCAGTATTGCTGGTCTTCTTCCTGTTCATCTCCAACTCCTAACCCCAGTTCAAGTCCAAGGTATTTCCGATTCTTTTAGTCAGCTTCTGTGCTTATTTTCTGTCTATCAAGCATTTTTGGAGCACTGGAAAAGGCTAACCTGGCAAAGTTTCCCTATAACTTTATTGTCAGACGAATGAGAAGCAAAGTCCCCTTCTGTCTGATGGGTCACTTTTTTTTCTGGGCAGACTTTTGTATTTCCTCCTTAGCTTGTTCTGATTCAAAAAATGAATTTGATCCTCCAGGAAAATGTATTCTGAAGACAGCTGTGTACAGCAGCTTCAATCTCACATCTGCCTCTTGATATTTCCTGATTGTTGGGTAAAATGTGCTTCTCTTCTGCCTGGTGTAGAGTGAATAATCATTTTCTACAAACACTGTACTGTATCCAGTTTTTAATACTTTGTCCTTTTGCCAGGATCAATTCTTTCTGCTGGTAAGGTTGCATCAGTTTACAAATCCTGCTGTGGAATACCAGTCCAGTTGGTTATTTGTACTTTCATAAATTCATAAAATTAATACATCCTGAGATTCAATAATGCCTACACCAAGTGTACACTGTTCGGAGTGAACAGACAACACAAGCATAACTCTCATCTTCTTCCTCCTAATTTTAGTTTTCCTACTGATTTTCTTGCAACTTTAAATACTGAGAGGGGTTCATAAAGGTTACCACAAAGTGTAGACTATATGTACACTTAGTATAATCTTTCTGAGTGACTAGAAAGTGGAAAAAATGCAGTAGAGATGTTCTTGAATACAGATTGTGTAATGTTATTGAATCTGGCTCACACTCTGTTCCTTCCAGTTTTTCTGGTACAACAGAAAATCTCATGTTTTCCGTGTGTGCTTTGTCCCCTAATTCAACCATTTTTGAAACAGTTCTAGAGAAGACTTGTACTCTGCCAGCCTTTCCTAATTTCAAGCTCTGATTTCTTCAGTTTTATCAGTTCATCTGAATAGCTTTTTAAATCTTTATCCATTTTTCTATCCTGTTGTTATTTGTGTTGATATAGTCCTTTGATGTTTTTAATCAACTCTGAGCACATTTGATTTGTCCTTTCATCTAGTTTACTGGAAACCATGTATTATATCAAAGGTGGAGCTTGAACTGCTTTTTGCTGAACAGCTGCAGGATTTTTCCCAGTTAGTGGTTTCACTTCAGCTTTTCTAATTGATTTTCTTTCAGGCTGTTTAAGTTTTCTCTTTGCTGACATCCAGAGAGTGTACGTTCTTGCCAGGAACTGAATTTACTTATACAGTTTCTAACCCTTATATCTCTGTTTCATTTTTCATACTGGTAGAGCTGAAATCAACCTGATGATCAGTGTGCAGCCATCTTGAAAGTCATTTAAATTTTACTCTTGAGTTGATGTTATATTGCTGTCCAGTATAAAATAAATGCAAGTTAATTAATCATAAGATTAGAAGAGCCTTGGCGAGAAGAACACATACTTCAAAAATGGGACAAAAGATCAGAAGTGCCAATGACAATCTATAGCAAATTATTACAGTATGAAATTTCATAAAGTGATAGAATAGTGTTTTTGTCTTAGACTTTGTGTAAACATTAGACTGTTACAAGAAATAAGACTTTCATTGTGTTTTGCCAGTGAAGTTTGCAATGGTTTCAAAGAGCTGATCAACTGAATGAGCTTATTTAAATATGTTCTCATTTATAATTCCTAAATGTGCATTAGACAGAAGGCTGCATTCTTAAAGCTGTACTGTAAAACTTTGAAACTGCAGGCAGTATTAAGGGCAGTTAGTGGATGATTACATTACGTTCAGTTGTTCATAGTTTTAATACTAAGCTAACTGCCCTTGCGAGCCATTTTTTTAAGCCTAGCCAATTATCCCTTGTGAGACTCAAACCCTGCACCTTGGGTTGTAAGGCAAACACTTTAGCCATTAAGCCACCCTCCCAACCCAGCAAGCATTTCTAGTGTAAATACAGTACTTACTCACTCAGTTCAGTTTATGGAAATTCTATAAAATATTCGTAGGACAACTTGAAATGTGTAAAAGCAAGGTTAAATAAACATTCACAATTATTGTTAAATGCTATGTAATTCTCCATATTCTTTTTCATTCTCAATTAAAGGATGTTCTGTAAGGTATTATCCTTAAATTCCAGTTTAGATTTTAAAACATATATACGGCTTATGTTATGTTACTCCTGTTTTTCCAGTTTTCTTTTTTTTTTTTTTACTATAACCTCCCCTACTTGTTCATGTCATGGCTAACTGATTGTCTAATATTTTTAAAACTGATGTAGGCCAGCAAAGTTCACGTGGTTCTACTATGAATCATCTAGTTTTCTTCAGGTGAAGATGAGCACAAATATCGCTTCAACTAAATGTAAAATATAATAGCTTTTTTTCCAGACAGTATAATCCTCTGCACCACCTGTGATGGAGACTTTGCGTCCCCTTACATCTTATGTATTCTAAGTGTGCACAATCATGGAGAAAAGTCTCAACTTCAAAAAACTGTGAATCATTGCTGACTTCTTCTCTCTTTCTTCTGTTCCCGTTAGGGGTTGCCACAACGGATCATCTGTTTCCATTTCTTCCTGTCCTCTGCATCTTGCTGTGTCACACCAACCACCTGCATGTCCTCTCTCATCACATCCATAAACCTTATCTTAGGCCTTCCTCTTTTCCTCTTACCTGGCAGCTCCATCCTTAGCATCCTTTTCCCAATCTACCCAGCATCCCTCCTCAGCACATGTCGAAACCAACGCAATCTCACCTCTCTGGCTGTCTCTCCAAACCGTCCAATCTGAGCTGACCCCCTAATATACTGATTCCTAATCCTGTCCATCCTCGTCACACCCAGTGCAAATCTTAACATCTTTAATTCTGCAGTAAAAAATAGTACAGGCAATTATTTTTTTTTGAAAACTTGTGATTCATGAGGCATGATCTGACCAGTTGTGATTTAAGAATTACACCCTGTTCCACTTTTTATTCAGCCACTCATGTGCGTTATCTGAGTAAAGATTGTTCTATGAGTTTTAATGATTCTTTGCTGTTGTTGGAGAGAGCATCATTCCTCTTCTGTAGTTGACCTAATTTTCATCTTTAAATCATTTTCTAAGCTCCAGTGTATTTATTTGTTTATTTACTTACTCACTGTTGACTGGGTTTGTCCCATTAGGCCAATTTCCTGTTTTCATGGGAGGCCCAAAGTGGTGTTTATATTAACTAGGGGAAATTTGGCTAGTGCATCGGAGAACTTTGCCTAGTTTTTTTTAAATAAATATTTTGGGTGCTTTTATATCTAGGAACCAAATGGAAAATGCACCAAACAAGCTTGTATATGAACTCCGTTTATTGCAGTAAAAGCACACCAAGATTAAACGCTTTCGTTTTTCACATAGAAGACTTCTATGTGAAAGACGAAAGTGCTTAATCTTGGTGTGTTTTTACTGCAATAAACAAAGTTCGTATACAGGTTTGTCTGGTGCGTTTTCCATTTGGTTCATGGTCTTCTGTTATTCGCACTGCCCAAGATATTTGGATTTTGTCTGCTTTTATATCTACTTGAGCTATCTCAAGCTGATGGAACTTTGATTTAATGTCTCATCCAAAGGATGGCACACTCAGGAGTGCAGTACCTCCCTTAATGCTGCACTGCAGTGTCATTATTGGAAAATGAATCCAAGTACTTGGTATGGGAATACATTCTTCTGATCTTCCAGCATCAGATGTGTGTGCGCTACCTGTTGAGCCACTGACCTGCCCAAACTAAATCTCTTTGATTTTTGGAAGTCTTCCTCTGTCTTTATATGTTTTGAAGTGGTTTGTGCGTCATGCAGACCATCATGTGCCAAGGAAAATGCTCTGGTAATATCCTTTTCTCTCTTGTGAGTTCCTTCCATTTCTTAATTGTGTGTCCTGTTTAGATTTTTCCCTTCTTCTTGGCTGCCTTAGGTTATCTTGGAGACCACTTCTTGTGTTTGTCTTCTGTTCGATTCCCATTTCATATCTATCAATTTTTTGCTCATTTCCAGTAGTGCTTCTCATTGTTGAATTATCTTCAGTCATTCTTTTAAGAAATTAATTGATTTCTGCATTTTTGTAACTAAATCTTTGTTTTTTTTTTTCTTTCTAAGTGTCCATTAATGTTGAACGGTAAAATAAAAGATGTTAGAATTCCTGTTTTTGTAAAGTTCTGTTCTTTCTGGATACATTTTCTGTCTGGTGTGTATGACTTTCTTTGACTGGTTATCTGTTTTGAATTATGATGCTGTATGTTTACCATTTTATTCCTTTTGGTTATATTTGCAAGCTACTACTCTTGTTTGGTAAGAGTACGTGTGTACTAAAACAGATGTTGGACCTTTTTTATCTGCTAATTCAGTATCAGCTCTGTATAGTCTTTTATTTCCACTTCCTATGAATCTATGAATTTTCTAAGTATTATGGTATTAGCAGTGTAGCCAAAATTGTCTGTCTCATAAAGGACCAAAGTTCATCTTTCCTATCTTCTGGTATCACCAGCTCTTTTGTATTCTGCCTTTTTGATGTACTATAGCTTATTCTGACTAATTATTTCTTCCTGAAGATGACAGACGTCTTTCTCTATATTTCTAATCTTTTCAGTAAATGTATTAACATATTTCTGGATTACAAAGACTTCTGCCTTTATCTAATTCAGCAGTTCCTGCTGTTTTGTTGCTGTTCTGTGGTAATCAGTTCAGATTTCACAGAAGTTAACTTCCTAAATAAAATTATAAATTTGTCATCCTGTAAAGCTCCAATAAACATTTTCATGTCCATTTCTTTAACTAGACAACATAATTGTTTTCCCATTTGTTCTCCACAAAATTACTTTACAAAATCGTGTCAGGATGGGTTATGCTTATAGTTTGTTAGAATTGAGGCCATGTTTCCCCAAATCATTTTTTTTTCATTAGCAACACAGGCTAGTATTTATGTTCCATTGCCTCATCCTCTGAAGTTTTTACATCTGTTTATGGGTGTCTGTTGTAGTGACTGATGTAGCAACCTCAACAAGTAGTGAAGTATTTTTTAGCATATATTTATTTGTTGATTTTGTTTCTTCTTGAATGCTAATCTGAGTAAGAATGCAACTTTATTATGAGTATTGTGTTTGACTGCTTTCCTACCTATTATGAAGATTACTTATATTTTTGCATACTACAACATCTTTCTTGAGATTTAAGAAAAGTATACATTATAGAGAGACTTTTTGGATATTGCACTTAAGAAAAATGCTGTTGGAGCTCTTGAAACAACATTATATAAGAAAGCAGTAAAAAAATGCACACATTTAGCTAGAGATAGTATGCATCCCAACTTCATGTTTGATAATATCAAAAATCAAATGGTATGTGTATGTAGATTAAACACAGAAGATGAGGTTATGGAAACACAATTAGAACAAATGGAGATTGACTTCTGTAATAGAGGTTATAATAAGGATGTTAAACATAATATTTTGAAAGATAGACATGCTTTATATTCGTCTATTTTTTCTAATACTAGCAATATACAAGTTAAACAAATGAAACCGAGGGACAATACTTGCAGATACATTTTAGCATATGACCGTAAAAAAAAAAATGTCAAAAATATTATTAGACAATATTGGCCCGTTCTTTTCCAGGTTCCAGAGCTTAAAGACATCTATGAAGCAGGACAAGCATTTAGTTATAAAAGGAATGATAAACTCTGTTATAAGAAACACGTAAAAATAACAGAACAGATAACAAATAATAATAAAGGAATATATAACTGTAATAAGTGCACTTTTTGTAAATACAGATACGAAAAAAAAAAACCTACAGTTCGCCCATTAACGGGAAAAACATTTTATTTACAAGCTAGTGGTGATTGTGATTCTAAATATATAGTATACATGGCTAAATTCTGCAAATGTCCTGCTTTCTATATAGGAAAAAATAATTAAAAATTTAAGGAGAGAATTTGTAGCTATATATCAGAAATAAGAAGACAGAAAATTAACAATGCTTTATGTAGACATATTTTATATACAAACAATGCACTTACTTTTACATTTGTAAGTTTGTATGTAATTCCAATCTACATTAGCGGAGGTGATAGGAAAAGTGTGACAGAGAAGAAAGCAATTGGATTTTACGTTTTAATGCCCAATGTTCTCCAGGATTGAATGATGTTTTTAGTCTTAAACCAATTTTGAACGATGTGCATAACAAAGTTTAAGCAGTAGTTATTTTTGTACATGTACATGTTCTTTGTACATGCTTATTTTTGTATATGATTTTTTGCACGTTTCTCTCCCTTTTTATACATCTTTTATAATAGAATAATTATTTAATTAAGTGTTCTAATTGTTTTAATTGGTTAATTGTATCTATTATATATGAAGTTTTAGCCTTTTGTCTCTTGATGCCTGAAGAAGCAGTTTTTTTTGTATGAGAAAGTTTTACTTGTGAATTGAAATAAACGATTATTGCAATAGCTACTTGTGATCTGTGGCTTCTTATGGTTCCAGAGCTTTGATTTTGCTATTGTTCCTGTTTTTACTGCTACTGGATTTGTGCCCCAGATACTTTTATTGCAAAGATTATTATGTAAGACATTTTAGGTAGAGTAGTCCCTTGATTGTTGTTTTAATTTTGATGCAGGAACTGTGATGCAGCTGATGTATACTATGTAAGCATCATTGTGTGTAAATAAATAAAAAAAAAAAAATAAGAATGACAAAGTGAGGTATAGTACTTTCTACCTGCCAGTGTAACACAGCTGCCAGACTCCAGACTGTTCTCAGCTACTTCTTATAAAATCATCATTTCACGTGCTTATTCCTATGCTTAACAGGACTGATGCTTTACAGTCTCCCATTTAGTCACTGATTTCACAGTGTTGCTGTTTTTTTTTCCTGATTCTGTGCATCTCCAAACATCAGGTCACTGGTTCAAGCCCAACATACTCCTAGTTTTTTTAGTCAGCTCCTGGATGTTTTTTCTATTACTCTAGCATTTTTCATTGGAACATTGGAAAAGGTGTCACTGGCAAAGTCTCTGTATGGGCTTTGTTACTGCCAGAAGAATGAAAAGCAAAGTTTCCTTCTGCTTTCTGGCTAAACATTTTTTCTTTCTTAGTTCTGCATCCAAAAATATATTTGATCCTCCAGGATAGTATATTCTGAAGAAAGCTGAATATAGCAGCTGAAATATCATGCCTGCTGTTTGACGCACCCTGCTTGCTGAGATAAACTTGCTTCTCTTCTGCTTGGTGTACTGAGAATAATCCTTTCCACAAATATTGTGTTGTCCCCAAATTGTAGTAGTTTTCCCTACTTCCACAATTTTGTTAGGAGCAACTCTTTCTGTTAGTATGATTGTAGCTTTAATAACACAGGTCTTGGCTGCTTTCTCATGGCCATGTTTGGGGCATTTACATGATGTGCCCTTTCAATTAACAAATCCTGATTTGGAACACCAGTCCCATTGCTTATTTGTACTTTCATAAAATGAATGCAATCTGTTCCTCCCAGTTTCTCTGGTACAACACTGCTATTTTTAAAATGGCTGTTCTTGAGAAACCTCATGTTCAGCCAGATTTTTCTTTCACTTTAATGACTAATTTTTGCATTTTTAACAGTTTATCTGAATAGATAGTTAAATCTTCTTCTATTTTTTAGCCTTTTGTTAGTTGTCTTTATATATTCCTTCAGTGTTTTACATATTTTAAACACTTCAGAGTACATTTAACTTATTTTTTCTTCTAAATTACTGGACACCATCTCCTGTACCAAAGCTGAACTGCTTTTTGCTGAACATCTACAAGCTTCTTCTAAGCCAGAGCTTGTTCTTCAACTTTTCTGGTAGATTTCCTCTTATTTTCTCCAATTTTCATTGTTACTGATATCCAGACAGTGTAACTACTAGCCAGTAACTGCATTTTTCCCAGATGATTAGCTATAATTGAACTTGTTTTCACAGTTGCAGTTTTCAGACTGGGAGAGGTAGTGTGCAGCCATGTTGGACAGAAGCATAGCTAGGGTGAGGATAGTTGGCCTACATGCAAAATATTGGGGCAGGGGCAATATTCCGATCTGTTTTTTTTTTTTTTTTTAAAGTTTTTTTCCTCCTCACATAAATGAGAGGTGGCAGTAGATTGGAGGAAAGGAGTGCCTGCTTTTCATTTGGAGAGAAGAAAGGGGGGCCAGATTGGAGGGCATACTTGTTTTCCCTTGTCCCTCAACCTATAATTGAGAGTCACCAGACTGGGGAACAGTACTGGGTGCCAAACAAGCCATCTACGCTCTGATCTTGGATATCCTTTTTTAATCATATATGGTTTTCAGCAGGATTGTGACTTCAATGCCAGATTCCACAGTTTTGACCAGCGGTTATGTTGTTTTTTCAATAGTTCCAAGCAAATTTTTTATAAGGCTGACAGCAAATGTTTGACCATGTTGTTGCATAACTGCCACAGAGGCACTGACTTAATATTTATCTATATATTTATATTTGATAACTGGGTGATTGAGATGTATATTTGTATTTGAAAAATGGGTGAGTGAGGCAACATTCAACAAGGTTCTCAAACTCAGGGATACTCGCACTTTGCAAGGCATGTGTGGAACTGTGCATACATGCCAAATGTTGTCATTACATGTTAATGTGTGAGTGGTTTAGTGGGGAAAAAGCGCACTAGGTCAAGAATGAGACAGACAAAGAGGCCACTGGTGCAACAAAACAACTGATGTAGTGAGATGGTTACAGTGATTAGAAAGAATATTGGGCTGTGAGGTCAGTAACTGGGTATAACAAAGTAAAAAAGTAAATAATGGGTCCAGTACATCGTAATGAAACACCACACAGAGAAATGAAATATCACCACTACAACAAGTAAGTTTCAAGTCAAAACAGCTAAGCAAATGTACATGAAATGAAACATTTTTTTTGCTTGGTAGCAAGCCCCCTGCTCACTCTTTAATACCCCAACTCTGTGATTGCACACATTTATAAAAAAGTACAAACATACCCTTTGAAATGCAGATTGGTACTCTGGTCTTTTACTGAGATTTAGTAATCGAAACAGACGGAAAATAGTATAAATTCAAGAAGGCAGTCAATTTAGACTGCATATATCTTTGTGTTTGCAGTTAGTTTTCCCCACCCACCCTCCCTGTTCTTGTTGTGGTATTAATCTTGGTGGCTTTGGAATTGACCGCCCCTCCTGTAAATTTGTGTTTGAACACTCCTCCTGGGCCCATCTCATTTGCTCTCTCAACCAAGTACAGTGAGATCATATTTTGATTTCAGACACACTTACCATTCACATCTGTTCAGCCCTATCCCAGCTCTATCCTAGTCTAGTCTCATTAGCTCATCCTGCCTAATACAGAGAGAACATCTGCGTAGGCATACCCACTTAGGCCCTGAACTTGTCCGATTGAAGACTGCTGAAACAGGGCTCAGTTCTGAGTTTTTTTTACTGGTTAATTGGGTAATTTGTTTAAATCAGTTTGCTTGTTTTCTATTGTTATATAAAAACAAAACAAAACAAAAAAAAAACAAATTTGCACTTTATCTGCTTTTACTGTATTTGTGTTTCTTCCTACTTTATTACCTTATTTTTCTTTTGCCTCTTCGTAAAAGTACTCATTTGTGTTTATTCTGCTGCATTTATTACTGCTTGGTAGTAGCCTGATTAAATTGTTTCTGTCCGGAGTAAGCCGAAAGAAGAAGAAGAAATGTTTGGGGAAATATACCTTGAGCTAAAATATATGGCAAAGCTATTTTCCTGCTTATAGATATTGCAGTAGTGAATCAAAACATAATTAACATATTTGTGGTTGTAAAAAGTTTCTGTAAAAATGTGTATAGTAGCAGTATGCCAGTGTTTCGTGCATTTCTTCAGTTCATGTGTCTGGTATGTTGGTATACCGTTATAAAGTCATGGCAGAATTCTCTTTTCATTGTTTTCTTCTAACAAGTCCTAGCAGTGGAACATTTTTCTAATCAAAAATTTGAAAATAAATACTATTTCTTCTAATAGACTGTACATGGATGGAGTCCACTGTGTTATTTTTAAGATGAAAATACGTTTATTACGTAGTATGAATGAACTGTGCAAGTTAGAGATGTAGTTTAGAGCAACGATAAAACTTCCTGAAATAGAATAAATGTTTTGCTGTAGTAACCCTCTTTAAGAGTAAGTTATCTGCATCTTTGAAAGTTTCTCTAGTTTATTATATCGGGTTTGTGTAGTTAAAAGAATTCATTGAGAATAGCAGTCTATTTATAGGTCTGAGCATAATTCCATAAAAAATTCTTGGTGGCAGGTCCTCTCATAAGAAAAAGCAAGATTTGTGGGTCCACCAGAAATCTCTAGCAGAAGCAGAATTAAATGTGATTTCAGTTTTCTTTTTAAAGAGCAGACCCTTTATATAGATTCTGTGTTAACATTGTATATTTATTTTAAGGGAGTGAATGAAAAATAGCGAAGTACATAGGACTCCATATCTGCTGAATAATTACTTAAACTTTTCTATGAAGAAAGATATTGCCTTTGGTTTCATTATTACCCGAACTTGGTTACAGTGATATAGTTAAGTTGAACGAGTCTTAATTTTGAAAATGTAATTTAATACATTTTCTGAACATTTAGATACTTACCATTCTGGAAATCATTTTTATATTGAGCACCATTCAGTTTGTGTTGTGATGCTTGTGATTAAAACTGGTGAATTGGGAAGATTTCTGCTGTTTATATAAACTGATTAGAGTAAAATCATTTTGTTGGTGTTGACATGGCAGCATATATAATTTATATTTAAAAATCATTTTTGTCAGGCTGTGTAGATTGCTGTTATTTTACAAAAAATGATGAGTTATAAGACAGTTTAACTAATATAGGCCCAATGTTAAAAACTTGTAATGAAACAAATTGTTGGGGCTTAATGATTTCTATGCTTTAGCAGTTCTGCCACTGTTTCCTGCACATGTGGCAAATGTAATTGTTTTAAATGTGTTTTGTCTCTTTTTAAATACTTTTTCTAGTATTTTTTTATTAGTGTTTAAATGTGTAATGTTGTGCTATTGGTATACCAGTCTGAAGGAGACTAAAATTATTTGTGCATCTGTTGCTAATTTAGTAATTAATTAAAATGAAACCTAGCCCTGCCAGTATATCTTTCTAATTTAGTGTAATATGAAGCCATTCGGCTAATAATTGCTTGTTTTCCTGGGAGAAGGCTCTGTTTATTGCTGCTGACAATGCCAGTGAAAAGTTTCTCTGGCTCAGATCCAGGAAATAAAGGCCTTGTATTTTTGTTTGTGGCCATATTTTCTGTAGCTCCTCATATACAAGACTTTAGGCATGCCACCAAGATAGCATATGCTCAAGTTTACATGTCCATTCTTACTAGCTGAGACGGTTACCAACAGAGCTTTTAGGAAAGGCACTTTCCTTTTATTCATACAAGGTAATGGTAATTTATACTTTTTAGTGTCCTCCATTTAAAATTACTTGCTAACACAGTCATGAGGGAACTGTAAGAGACAATATTCTAGAGGCCCAGTGCATACATCTTTTAATTTTCTATTTAATTGGAAAGTATTTCCATTAAATTAGAATTTTCTAAAGGATGTTTATTTCAAATGATCATACTTTGTCTATATAAGGAGACTCTGAAAGGGTGTGTTCTAGGTATGCTGAATTAATTTTTAATTCCCTTTAAAAATTCAGTGCTACTAACATTGTTGTGGACCTGAAGTATATGAATTCTGATCCCAGTTCCCTGTACTGTTTAGTAAAATGGAGCTCTTTCATTATTTTGAAGAGTAATTCAAGAGAGAAGCTATCTTTGCCAGTATTCCTATATTTTATTAATTGTACTCCATTTTCTAATTCTGCTAGTCTGTTTTGTGAAGAGACTTAGTCATCTTGAATTTATTATGCTTTTCAAAAGCAGATTTACAGTGCAAACAATGAGTGACACATTTAATTATGTGAAGCTGTTTTGTTTTGTTTTACATAGAATTACATTTGCTTGCTCACAGCAGATAATAAGTCTGTCTAGCCTGCTCTTTAAATACCCTAACACTAAACTTCCAATCCTTACCTACCTCCCCTTAACCCACTTTCCACCTGTCCATGTTGTTTTGAATGCCTGTATGGATTCCCTTGTTCAGCACTCTTTCTTGAAGTCATGGGTACACAGTGCTTTCTGTGAAAAAGTACTTTCAGAAATCCAGAGAGTAGTGAGTCAGTACAATCTGCTGTCAGTTCCCCCTTCATTCCGTTCTGTTCTTCCTTTTCAGAATATCACCATGACATGATCTGGTACAAAAATATCCTGATTTCATGTCCCCAGAGCTATTCCCAATACAGAATTTAAATTATGACATTCACCTTGTAATGCAGAAAGCATTTGTATGCACTGGTGAGTTATCAGAATGCAAGATATTGCACAACAGAAAGGTTTACTTATTATGAATTACCTGAAACGTTTGTCCCATCAAGTAAGCTGCTGCTGTGGGGTATCCCATACTCCTGCATTTCAGATGGATCAGTAGCACTTGTGTTCCTAACCAATGCTCCGTGGCAGTCAGGCAACTTCATAGTGAAAAACTGTAATTTCCCTAGCCCCTGGTTATATTCCTTCCCCTCTCTTCCATGGATCTTTCCAGTAGCTTTTCTCTGAATTCCTTCTTGCAGCCTGCCTTTTTCCTTATACAAGAGCACCCAGTACTCAGAGTGTGGTCTGACCAAAGACATGAGGAGTGAAAACATTACCTCTTTTCCTCCCGAGGATACATCCCAACATTATGGTTGCTGCTGCTGCTGACCTGTTTGTCTGCTTCCTATGCTCTAATCCAAATGTGATTGACACCTCTAAATTTGCCTGCATTGTTGATACAAGCCCCCCACCCACCTGATGCTTCACACCAGGGTTGTTGTAGTTGTAGCTCAAGAGTACTACATTGGGAGTTTTGTGGAGTGATTGTTGTTATTTTCTGTTAGCAATTTAAGTTCAGTTTCATTTGCAAGCCCATGATAGCTACGTTCCTGCGAGACACTTTATTGTATCTCATGACAGTTAATAACCTGCAGTAGTAATTGACTTTTGCGGGAAACAATTTCCCAAGGGCCCCACAAAATCATTTGAATCAGTCTTGTGCTGCATAATGTTTTTACTTCAGTTTGATACGGTATTTTGAAATAAAGTTATGGCCCTGAAACCATGTCCATGTGATGCAGTATGTTATATATGAGAGTGCTGAAGAATTCTGATGTAGCCTCATTTTGAAAGATTCACAATGAAAATTTCTCATGTTCCACAAACCACTTTTCTCAATACAGAATTTAAATGATGACATTCACCTTGTAATGCAGAAAGCATCTTTATGCACTGGTGAGTTATCAGAATGCAAGATATTGCACAACAGAAAGGCTTACTTATTACGAATGACCTGAAACGTTTGTACCATCAAGTAAGCTGCTGCTGCGGGGTTCATAGGTTGGTACTAGGCTATCAGCCCTAGGGCCTATACAAGCCTAGCCATAACAATTCCCTGGCTATTTCTTCCCACAATATTTACTTCCCTGGACCCCTGTCTAGCAGGGCGACTGACGTGATCCTGGGGTGAATTTCCTTTCACCCATCCAATCGTCAAGGTTCCTTTTGAAGAGGGCCAAAGAGGCACGCTGCTTGACATGTATGGGCAGTCTATTCCAGAGTCTGGGGGGTCTCTGGATCAGGAACCTATCCCTCCAGCATGTTTTGTTTATTGTGATGACAAGGTTTAGATCCCTGGAGCGTGTGGCTCTGAGGGATTGGGATTTCTTAGTGTAGCATGTCCAACAGCTCTGGGTTTGACATGGCCTTGTATGTTAAGCAGAGATCGCCTCTGAGTAGACTATATGCAACAGAGTATAGCTGGAGTTTTTTAAGGCGGTCAGTGTAGGGCATCTGCTTTAGGCCTGTGATTCTTTTAGTGAGGTATTTCTGCGGCCTTTCCAGTTGTTGCAGATGTCTTGAGAGGTACATACCAAATGGGGCATTGTATTCTATAATGGGTCTAATGAGGGATGAGTACAGTGGGACAATGGCCTCCTTTTTTCTAGATGAAAAGCCCTTAGTGATGAGGTGTGCCACATAAAAGGATTTCCTGACTGTTGTGGCGATGTGGTTTTCGAAGGTGAGACCACTGTCCACCTGTGTCCCTAAGTCTCTTATCACACTTAATTCATGGGTACATGTTTTTTCCCAAAGGGGATAACTATACATTTCTTGGCATTGAGCTTGAGCCCATGGCTCTGGCACCAAACATCTGTTTCTTTAAGGCCATTTTGTAGAGTATCCACATAATTTGAGGATTCAATAATGGCTCCCAGTTTGCAGTCATCTGCGAACTTTATTAGCCAGAGTCCCTTAGTGTTGGCCTGTACTTCAGAGAAGTAGATGCCAAACAAGAGCGGTCCCAGGACTGAACCCTGAGGTACTCCACTTGTCACTTGTCTGGAGCTGAATTTGGAGTCGGCTACTTTTACAGTGTAGATTCTATCAGTAAGCTAGTTGGCAACCCTTTGGGTGACGTAGGGATTAATGCCCAGCTTAGTAAGTTTATCTATGTTTCCAGAGTGGATGATGGTGTCAAAGGCCTTAGTGAGGTCTAGATAGGCTCTGTGGACCACCTTACCCTTGTCCATGGCTCTGGAGACAGATTCAAAAAAGTCAGTCAGGTTCAGGAGACAAGATCGGCCCTTCATGAACCCAAACTGGGTGGGGTCCAGTGTTTAAAGGTTGCCAATGTCTTTCTTTATAAGTTCCATGATAATACGCTCCATGGCCTTGCGGATAAGGCTCATCAGACTGATGGGACGGTAGTTTCCCGGATCCAAGGTGGATCTCCCCCTTGTAGAGTGGGATAACTGTAGCTCTGCGCCACTCAGTGGGCATGAAACCTGAGGTGAGGCTATGATTAAACATGACACTTAGGTGAGGTGCCAGTTCATATTGTAGTTCATGTAGTACACAGCCCGGGATGTCATCTGGTCCCATGAATGCTGTATTCTTAGCTTTGGAGAGTGCGTTTTTTACCTGTGTGGCTGTTATTTCCGGAATTTGTCAATCTTCCAGTATTGAGATGGGCCATTTAGGGAGTGGGAGGGGGGTGAAGTTGGCACTGAATCGATCTGCCAGGATATTGGCAATATCCTTGGGATCAGTATATTTATTGCCATTTTGTTTTAGCTCAGAGCAGATCTGAGCATTGCCATTTAGATTCTTGACATAGTTATAGAATGCCTTGTGGTTGTCTTTGGAATCTTTGGCAATTTTATTATCGTAACTAGCTTTGGGGGATTTTATGAGGGATCTCAGTTTCTTACTGAGGCTGGTAAGGGAGTTTTTTGCATCCTGGGATTTTCCTCTTTTCTGCAACAGTTTCTTCCTTTTGTTGTAAAGTTTGTTTATGGCGAGGGACCACCAGATTGGCTTCCTTTTTTTGGAGGAGAGCATCTTGGTTCTGTTTGGAGTATCCTATACTCCTGCATTTCAGATGGATCAGTAGCACTTGTGCCCCTAACCAATGCTCCGTGGAGGTCAGGCAACTTCATAGTGAAAATATGCAACTGACACTGTACCTTCTAAAGTGTAGATGCAAAATATGCCAAAAAAGACAGACTACTAAGATAAAAACATAACGAAGAGCATTTAGCAGAATTCATATTATTTATTTGTTGGGTTTTGTTGTTTCAGTAGGCCATGCTTGTCCATTGTCCTTTTTCAGTGGTTCTAAAGGAGCAAATCCCAAGTCCTGGGACATGCAATTAAAAAAGATGTTTTAGCTAGGTAACATCATGAAATTCACAAGATATTCTTTTTGGGTACATACCCAGGTCATCAACTGAGGCTCTTCTGTTATCCATTTGATTTTTATTTATTTATTTATTTTTTGCCCCCATTGCCTGATGATTATCAAATCCTCTGTCAGTGTACTAACCTGTCCATTCCCCATCCACCTGAATGAGAACCAACTGAGAATGGTTGTCAACAGAGGCAGCCATCAGAGTGATGTGCATTTTTTTTCTGTTGTGGCCCTATCCCCATTGTGCATGCAGGTTAACACACCCAGGGATCAGTGCTTACTGGCTGTCACTGAGTACGTCACTTGCTTCCATGAGTGATGTAATCCCTCAAGTCAGCCCTGGCTTCCTTAAAGCCAGGATTCCTCTGGGGTCTGTAGTTGGGATCTGTAGTCTACCCTGGGAATTTGTCTTGGGGAACAAGTACCCCGGCCATAGATACTGACATTCTCCACCTCCTACAGAGAGATGATGCTGGACACCAGCCATAGCAGGTGCCTGAGCCACTCTTTAAACTCCTGGTGCGCTTTTCCCCTTTAAGCCGTGTATCTGGCCTTCTTGTCACCCGGTAGTGTCATTACTAGTTAGCCTTTTATCAAATATAGCGTGATATTTTAGTTATCATATGCCTTCTTAGAAAAGTAGTTCCTAAAATTTTGCAGCAGGCATTCTTTATTCATTGTATGATTCTTTTTCCAGAATGCACATCAGGGTACTGGAACATAAGGGGCAGGTGTAATTAAGGTACTGGTCAGTGCCTTGTTATTGACTGATGATGTAGAATAGATGTTACAGTTGTGACTCAGACGTCTTTACTATGAAAAGATTATCATTTTAGTTTTTTGTATTATTTAATTATGTAGCAATTTGTATTTAAGATTCATAAAACTAAACTTTCTGCTGCATTAAGGCACCATGAGCTTATGTTTTACGGTGACATGCTGTAGCCATTGGAAAGAGGGGTTTTCACACCATAAAAACTTCCTCACTTTGAATATTGTATAGTACAGAAAGATGTAAGACACTTAATTTTTTATATTTTAGTATATTTTTATATTTTAATCTTTAGAGCAAGCATTACATTTATACAGAGAAATTGGCGAACAGAAAATGTATTTTATATATATATATATATATATATATATATATATATATATATATATATAAAAGTCTATGTAATTACAAACTCTCTTGTTGTGTGGAGATAAAGACCCAAATGTGACCCAGGAGTTCAATTAGCTGCTGTGGCACCTTTTGGAGCTTGCAGAGAAAGGGAAGAGTAAAGTGACTAAGCCATCTCACCTGTTTGTGGTGGAGGAAATGGGGGCGTGTTTCTGTGGGGCATGGTCTTGTGGGAGTATTGGCTTCTAGTAGAGAGAGCAGTCCTTGGGGGCAATGGATTACACCACTTTCAGAAGTAAGTGATAAGCTCTTTCTAATGTCCATTGTATGCATAAACTTGAAGCTTGCTATGGGGCATGCACAGAGGGATTACGACCACATAAGGAAAATCCTTGATGGATGACTAAGTGATGGCCACTCTCAGTTCTCTCTCAACCCTGATGAAGAGGGAGTGAGTGGACCATCTGGTGGGGGATGACAGGTGGCAGGCTTCAGGAGGGAGAGGAGAGCATTTTATGTGGTTAGTACTAATTAAACAGGTGTATTGGGAGTTCAAAATGGCCGCTGTTCTGTGAGCACTGCTATCACCTAGGTCTCGATATACCCTGGATTAAAACAAACCCAGAAGGCAACGCAGAATTAATAATACAGAAATAACTGTAGATATTTACTGCTAATATCATCCAGCAAACAAAAGGGGAAGAAAAAGTGACAGATTCAGCTCAGAAACAGCAGGATTAACTAAGATTTCTGAATAACAGCTTAAGCAATGTGCTACTAAGGTCCTGCATCTGACTGCAAGATTGGTAAAACACTATACAGCAAGATGCCAAAAGAGGAAAATAATATGGAAACAACAACAACTAAGACCAAATTCTCAGTACTAGCCTCACCTGAGAAAGATACAACTTCAAAAAGACAAAAGACAACTAAACAAACTGACAACTCTAAAAATACAAATAAATCCAAGACAGACCAGCCAGCTAATTTGGAAGACATAAAATCTGCCTTATTACCTATCCAGCAAACATTAAAGGACTTATCATTACAATTTCAAACCTTTGGTGACTCATTCAGCCAAATAATATCCAGAATGGAAAAATCTGAGTCCAAAATAATAGAAAATGAAATAAAAATAGACTCTATTTCTCAAAAACTGATGCCCATGACAAAGAAATACAAAACTTACAAGCAAAATTAACAGACCTGGAAGCAAGATCTCGAAGGAACAATATCATCATCAGAGGAATACCTGAAACTGTACTTCATAACAATCTAATACCAACAATCAAGCAAATAATAAATTCTCTCCTAGAGGAATCTGAAGAAATGCAGCAAATAACAATAGAGAGCCCACAGAGCCCTGAGGGAAATGCAAACATCACTGAAACCAAGACCTGTCTATATTAAAATATTAAACTACCAAGATGTAAATAAAATCATACTGGCAGCAAAGAAAAAAGGCACACTCACCTGGAATAATAATAAAATCTCCTTTGCTCAAGACCTCCCAATACAAATAAGACAAGCAAGACAACTACTATCTCCATACTGCAGGTTCCTAATAGAAAAAAAATCAAATTCCAGATGAAATATCCAAATCAGTTAATCTTTTACATCAAAGAGGTTAAATATATGGTTGCTAACCCCAAAGAGGCAAAAGAGACATTCCTGGCTGTTGTCAAGCAAATTCCACCTTCAGAAGTGAAATAAATCCACAAAAAAAGATAAAGGACCCTTAGATGAAAAAAACGACCCCATTCATGAGCACTCTAGCTGGGATCCAACTCTGAAATCTTCCCCTTGCTGTCTAGGCCCTTAAATCATTGATGTGAGCCATGAGGAACACAGGAAAAGGAAGTACAGCCTGGGTAGGAACCAAAAATGAACTGCTGTTTCCGATGCACGAATATAGGAAGGAAGTTCCCATCTCGGATATTGGCTTGCAAATTCAGTCCCCCTAGGCTTTTGAGGACTTCATTAAGAACAGTCAGACAAAATGGATTTCAGCAAGCTCCAAAGGATTTTACTGCCTGAAAAATGAAAATTGATCTGCACCAGCTAAAAGAAGAAAGCTGCACCATAGATGTCAACCAACCTGCAAGCAAAACCTTGAAGAAATAAGGTACTGTTGAACTGAACCATTCACTAAAACAGTACACCCAGTACTGGGTAGGTGAATGAAACTCCAGCCTTAAATAATAGGCAAGAAGTAAATTGTCAGAATTATGCTAGCTCATAGATTAATATTGGGAAAAAAAGGGAAAAAATTGTTAAATGTTTTATGTAAATACTAGAAATGTGTTAAAAGATCCTGGAGAGAAGTAATTTCTGGAAATTAGTAAAATAACCCAACAATCCTGGGATAATGTAAATATAGCCTTAATATGTCAACTGTAGCAGAAGGACTGTTTGGCTAAGCTGTTTTTTTTTTTTTTTTTGTCTCTCTATACTTCCTACTTCTGTTAAATAGGTGCCAAGTATATATATTTTATAACCCACACAGATTGATGTGGAAAAACATCACTATAGGCACCAAAGAAGGCCGAAACCTGAATAAGTAAAGGGGAGGAAAAAGAAGTCAAATGAGAGAAAAATGTAAAAATGACAAGATTGATTGTTTAACAATATTACTATGGTACACATATTGCTATAATTTACTGAGGAATGTATATTAATGTGCTGTTTTAAAAATACTATTAGTAAGAATTAGTCACAAGACAAAAACAATACATGCTGTACCTTAAATGCAATACCATCACTGTATAAATAATATGTTGGAAGAGGCTAGGGATATTAAGTAGCAGTGTTTGTTGAGGGAACTAGTTTGTTCAGCTTTGTCCACATTGTTTGTAGTAACACAGGGGGGATACTATGGAGTAAATCTATATCTAAAAAGAAAACACATTCCAAGATTAGACGTAAAGGTAAACCATATAATGAACCTTCATACTCCCCCCCCCCCCCTGATTATTCCTGGTTCAGGGATATAGTGGTTAGGCACAGTGTAGGGACGGGGATAAATAGATGCTTTCCTAAACCATCACACAGTAACACATACAAAACTAACAAAACAAAACTAATATACATGGCATATCTAAGGAATACACCTAATAAATAAATGTGGGAAATAGAATCATGGAATGTTAAAGGGCTCCAAAACAAGAAGAAAAGAAAACTATTCTTACACCTTACATTAAAAACCACAGCCAACCTCATACTAATACAAGAAATGCACTTGACTGCAGATCAATGGGCAGAAATTTGCAGAAAGAAATGGATAAGTCAAATCATAGCTTCAGAGGGGAAAACAAACAGTGCTGGGGCTGCCATAATAATTAAAAACCAATTTAAGGAAAAATACTTAAAACCAAAGCTGACAAGGAGGGAAGATGGTGCTATGTAACATTTGATAGTCCTACAATACCAAAACCTATAATGGTACTTAATGTTTACACACCCTGTAATAACCAACAACACTTTTTTATGTCATTATACCCAACCTTAAACCAATTTAAAGATCACTACCTAGTGATTGGAGGTGACTGGAATACATATCAAAACCCAGAAAAGGATAAATCTAATCTGACCAAATCACATAATAAACAAGCCACATTAGCCCTTAATGAACTCAAACAAGATTTCAAACTATATGACCCTTTTAAATATGGGAACAGTGCAGATAAAACAGTGAAATTCACATTCTATTCGCAATGCCACAAAATGTGGTCAAGGATAGACTTCTTCTTAATCACTGACATATTCATTAACATGGACCCAACAATAACTATACATACCAGGATATCACTCCAAAATCACACTGAACATTAACTGGGACAAAAAGATATATTTAGAGAATAGGGGTCATAATTGGTCATTAAACCCTAATTTACTTTCCAAAATGGATGTAATAAAAGAAACAGAAGCAATACTAAAAATAGCTCTTACAAATATCACTAACTCCCAAGTACCAACTGACATAGAACGGGCTGCAACCAAAGCACAAATCAGAGGATTGTTTATCAAAAAAGCAGCATACTATAAAAAAATACAACTGAAAGAGGAGCAAATACTGAAAGGGAAAATAGAGCATCTTGAAAAAGAACTAATAAATAACCCTAAAAACCAAACAGAAGCAGAACTTTTAAAACTGCAAAGGGTTCTATATATGTTAGAAACCAGGAACCTATCTTTCTATGAAGCCATAATGTTAGCCACTTACGCAGAAGAAGCTCAAATACCATCTAGAGCTCTGGCCAGAATTATCTGCCAACACAAAAATACCTCCAATATATCAGAAATAAACTACAGAGACAAAAACTACACAAAAAATGAAGACATTATTAAAACATTTGAACAAATATACTCTCAAATATATGGAGCACAAATACTACAAACCTCAAAGGAAGATAGAACTCTTTTTCTTCAAAAACTGAAATTCCCTAAACTCAATTTAGACCAACAAAAAAAACTAACTGAGCCGATATCCATCAGTGAAATTATTACAACAATCAAACACTTAAAAGTGCATAAGGCTCCGGGTCCGGATGGACTCACATCAGAATTTTACAAAGCATTTTCCTCCTTGATAGCCAAACTACTATACTATACACTGAATTACATAATAAACTATAAAATAAATGATATCCACTTTAATGCCTCTAAAACTATATTTATATTAAAAGAACACACAGATCCCAAAAACCCCAACAGCTATAGACCCATCTCCCTCTTAAATATAGATACTAAAATATTTACCTCTATACTTGCAAACAGAATGAAAAATCTGACAGAAAAAATCCTCTCCCCAGAACAATCCGGTTTTACATCACATAGACAGACTAGTGACAATACATTAACATTAGATGCACTAATATCCTACGCTAACCGATACAATATCAACATCTACACAATGGTAGTGGATGCCCACAAGGCATTTGATAGGGTCAATATAGAATTCTTACTCCAAACACTACCCTACTTTAATATACCCAATAACTTCATTCAGATCATCCAAACTTTCTATAGCAACCCATACACATCTCTGTATATAAATAAAACTTGGTCAAATAGGATCCTAATAAAAAATGGAACAAGACAAGGATGCCCACTATCACCCTTCCTGTTTAACCTATACCTAGAACCATTCTTTCTATACATTAAACAAAATGCATATCACAATGCTCCATCAATACACAACTTCAAAATATACCTCACTACATTTGCAGATGATCTGAACATATACTGCACAACACCAAATTCAGATATAAACAAAATAATAGCTGCAATTGAACATTTCTCGACTATGTCTAACTACAAACTAAACCTTAATAAAACTAATATTTTCCCACTAAAAACACCCAAACTCATCTCACTAATACCATTGTTAAACACAATAAAAATAAAAGAAGAAACTAAATACCTGGGAATCACTTTTTTCCAGAGTAACAAAGACTTCTACCAACACAGTGTAAACCTTAAATGGCAAAATATAATGCAAGACTGCAAAAGATGGAACAACCTAAAACTACCATTCTTGGCCAAAGTATCAATAATCAAAATGAACATTTTACCTAGACTAATGTATGTATTCATGACATCACAGACAACAATACATAATAAATTCTTCAAACAAATTCATACCTTCCTAGCAAAATTTATATGGGAACCCAAAAAAAACAGAATCACCTATCCAAAATTAACACTCCCCAAAAGCAAAGGAGGACTAAATCTACCAGATTTTAAAATGTACTACACGATCATTAACACTAACAGAATATTGAGAATAGCTGAACATAACCCGTCAATGGAAAGTTGGTCTCCTCTCTGGGTGACAACATATTATAGATATATTAAAGCTCTAGGTTTCAATCCCAAAGCACTTCCATTCCTGAAGCAGAAAGAAATACAAACTTATAACATTATAGAGCCCTTAAAACATTCTATCAACCTAGCATAAAAACTCTTTCAATTCTTGAACCTTAGACATGCCATGACAATACTGCAACCCCTTCATAAAAGCCCAAATTTAAAAATAAACAATAAGATGCTAGATTTAGTCCCTTTTCCTAGACTGAAAGATAAAACAATCCAAGATATCTATCCCTACCTTAACTGTTCAATACAAGAAATGAGGAACAACTTTTATACCTCCCTAAATCACACATAATAATCCTAAGACAAATCAAAGAACTGTGTTCCAGTTGTCTCCAGAATATTACTATGACCAATAGTGACATAGAAACTTGTAGCAGGCTTTGGAAAACTATTATCACGACAAAGAAAACTATTACCAATTCATATAAAATGATACATGAAATCAAATACCAGAAGGACCTCCTCTTCTCTAACTACTGGAGAAAAATTACACCATCCATAGATGATCAGCAAATAAGCCAGGCAATCAATCTAACACTGAAGATTCTACCTCTCAAAAAGTTAGCATACACTCAGCTCGTGATCAGTAATAATGCTTATTTTACACCTGCAATCCTACACAAATTTAACACATCAAAATCACCTTTCTGCCCACACTGTAAGGACCAGATAGCTGACTTAATCCATGTATTTTGGAGCTGTAAATGTGTCTATAAACTCTGGAACTCTCTCAAGGTACAATTACAAAAAACGGGTTATCAAACATCAACATTAACTTGGGAATTCACTCTGTTACACATTCTCCCACCCAACATCCCAAGAAAACAAGCAAATACACTTTTAACAATTTTCCTATTAATGAAACTGTATATAGCTTTTAAATGGCTAGATACGATAAATATCTCTTGGGAGGGTTTTAAACAAGTAGCTATACAACACCTTTTAGCTCATAAAATAGTAATAGATAAAAGAAACAAAAACATGAAATCCAGAGAAATTTGGGAACAAACCTTTAATATCATATTAGCATAATTCATCACGCAGCAACTTAGAAATACACTATAATGGAACCAAAGAACACATACAGGTTCAGATATTAAATAATAACTTGGATATTACAAATGTATATACTGTCTGTATAACTGTGGAATTAACAATGAAAGCATCTATGTACATAGTGTAAATAGATATGTTGTACGACCTATATCCTGTGGTATTTGACATCAATGTATAACATATGTGTATGTGTATGTATGTATATATGTGTGTATGTATATGTATATAGGTATGTATGTGTATATATATATATGTATATATGCACACGTTCATGTTGTAAGATGGTTTTTATTTGTGACATTTATTAATGTAAAAATAAAAATAAAAATTATTGAAAAAAAACAGGTGTATTGAGTACATTACAGGTACATTAAAGAAAGTGTCTTGCTTAGCATTAAAATAAGTACAATGCAGAGCAGGAATTTTTACTGTAATCAAATCATTTTAACAAAGATTTCACATTAAATTAAGTCTTACTTTCATTCACGCTGCATAATTATGTATTCATTCATTAAACACGCATTGTTTCATCAGCACACAGTGATATGTACAAAGCAGAGACAGCTTGAATGAAACATTCTTAACACGTTGATTCATCGGGGCAGCATATTACACCATTAAGCCATTAGACAAGACATTGTTAGCTGTTTGTGATGCAGCAATGGATGTTATTTTATCCTGCTAAGGCAGTTACGTTTGTATTCTCAAACAGGTGTTCTTTGAGGCTGGTTTGGAATGCTGTGAATATTTCTAGATGACTTGCTTTCTCTTGTAAGATTACTCTAATGTCTAGTTTCAGACTTGAGAAAGCTCTCTCTCTCCAATAATGGTACCAGACGGTGGTCTTAAGTGTTAAGTTATGTATTTGAGTTTTTTTAAGTTGTTGTTATCTTTCGGCTTTTCCCGGTTAGGGGTTTCCACAGCGGAACTCCGGTCCGCTAATGATTTGCAGTAGATTTTGACGAACGCTGAGGTGCCAGCTTGATGTTCAACCTTCAACGAAGGCACGCCCATTTACGCATGCCTTTCGAACGCCCACCCAACCACGGGGAGGACATGCAGACTCCACACAGAAGGCACTCCCCGCACTCCAGCCGAGAACAGAACGGGAGAACCTCTTGCTGTGAGGCAACAACGCTACCGCTGCACCACTGCGCCAACATTTGAGTTTTTTTAAGTAATATGAAGTAATCCTTACAGTATGTTTGGAGGCTGAGGAAGGGCATGGATGCTTTTTTATCTGTTTAAATAGAAATGTTGCTAATAATTGTGTTTCACATTACACAGTTATTTTACAGTTAAACATATGCATTATGCCGGAGGGTACAGCTCATGATAGCAGAATGTTAATGAATATTCCATTATATTATACTAACTCTAACTCCTAACAAACTGCATAGTGTGCAGCCAATTTTACTGTTACAAACCACTGTGTCCCCCACTGTTATATAGCTCCTTTCCTGTACAGCGATTGATGCCATTTTTCTCCCTCTAATACACATTGATTGAGGAGTTTGTTGTGTCTCGGGGTACTTCTGTTGTCTGTCCCCCTTTGCTGTGCCTAGATATCAGTTTATCCTGTGTCTGGTGGGTCCACACTTGTATAGGCAGTGTTTATGGTACAGATATATATATATTGTTCTACTGTTGATGAATGCAAGTGATAAAATATTAAGCTAGAGTGCGGTGCTGAAAGGGCTGTTTCCTGGACTCAAGGTCTGTATCAGTTGAGGGGATTCTGTTATAGATACCAGCACTTAACAGAACAGAAGCTAATACTTGAGATAGTTGAGGGCAGCTACCCTAGAAACAGATGCAGTCACATTATTAATTGTGATCGAGTCACTGAAAAATGAGCTAGTATGATAGACACAAGCTGATCTGAAGTGAGACATGGGGGGGTGCTACTGTATACAAGAGTACTTTATAGGTTCATAGGTAGGTACTAGGCTATTGGCCCTAGGGCCTATATAAGCCTATCCAAACGGTACCCTGGCTTTTGCCACCCAAGAAAATTATTTTCCTGTGCCCCTGTCAAGCAGAGCCACAGAGGTGATCCCCAGGATGAATTTCCTACCTCCCATCCAGTCATCAAGATTTTTCTTGAAGAGTGCTAATGAGGAGCTTTGTTTGATATAGATAGGTAGTTTGTTCCAGAGTATGGGAAGTCTCTGGGACAGGAATCTATCCCTCCAGCATGTTCTGTTTATTGTGGTGACAAGGTTTAGGTCCCTAGAGCGTGTAACTCAGAGGGATTGGGATTTCTTTACGTGGAGCATGTCCAACAGCTCTGGGTTTGACATAGCTTTGTATGTTAGGCAGAGATCGCCTCTGAGTAGGCAATATGCAACAGAGTAAAGCTGGAGTTTTTTGAGACTGTCTGCGTAGGGCATCTGTTTGAGGCCAGTAATCCTCTTTATGAGGTATTTCTATGGCCTTTCCAGTTGTTGTAGATGTCTTGTGAGGTACATACCAAAAGGGGCGTTGTACTCTATAATGGGTCTAATGAGTGATGAGTAGAGGGGAACAATGACCTTTTTTTCCTGGATGAGAAACCTTTTGTGATGAGGTGTGCCATGTAGAAGGATTTCCTGACTACTGTGGCGATGTGATTATCAAAGGAGAGACTACTGTCCACCTGTGTCCCAAGTTCTCTTATCACACTTTCGGTGTTAAGTAGACTACTGCCTATGTGGTAGTTCATGGGTACAGAGTTTTTACCAAAAGGGATGACAATGCACTTTTTGGCATTGAGCTTGAGGCCATGGCTTTGACACCAGGCATCTGTCTCAGAGAAGCCCTTTTGTAGGATGTCCACATCGTTAGGAGTTTTGATTATGACTCCTAATTTGCAGTCATCTGTGAACTTTGTTAGCCAAAGACCTACTGTGTTAGCCTGTACTTCAGAGACATAGATACAAAACAGGAGAGGACCTAGGACTGAACTCTGTGGTACTCCACTTGTCACGGGTCTGAAGTTGGATTTAGAGTCTGCTACTTTCACAGTGTGGGTTCTGCAGTGAGCCAGTTGGCAACCCATCTTGTGACATAGGGATGTATACCTAGTTTAGTGAGTTTGTCTATAATTCCATAGTGGGGGATGGTGTTGAAAGCCTTGGCGAGATCTAGATAGGCTGTGTGAACCACCTTACCCTCATCTACGGCTTTGGTGACCGCTTCAAAGAAGTCTATCAGGTTTAGGAGATATGATCTGCCTTTTACAAACCCAAACTGGGTAGGGTCCATGTCATTGTTTATAAGTTCCATGATGATATGCTCCATAGCCTTGCAGACCAGGCTCGTCAGGCTAATGGGGCGGTAGTTCCCGGGGTCCGTGGTGGCTCTAACTTTGTGGAGTGGGATAACCGTTGCTGTGCGCCATTCACTGGGCACAAAGCTTGAGGTGAGGCTATGATTGAACATGGTACTTAGGTGGGGTGCCAGTTCGTTCTGTAGTTCATGTAGAACACAGCCTGTACCTATCACAACAGGGACATGGGAAGGAAGAATACCCCAGACACAAGTGCAGTACACTTTTAAGCACAGGGCTGGGGATATGGAAGAGGAAGTCCTTAGACCCAGACATTTAGTTTTATTATTGCAAGACATGTGAGGTGGGAGGGGGGGCTGCCCTGCCAGCATTAGATTTTATTTTAAAAGAATACAGGAAATGATGGGGAATTACCCTAAACATAACTGTTCAATTTTCATACTACAGGGGAATATGAGAAGGGGAGCTACCCTAGATCTAAATATATTTAATTACAGTTTTGCAAGAGCAGAAGAGTATTGAAGGTTTGCATTACTATCACTGGGAAGGTGGGTGGGACATACTGCTTTTGTGACATACTGTGGGAATAGCTTTGCTAGTTGCTCTTATTGGCAGAGCATCTCACAATGCAGAGCTGATTTGTCCTGTATTTCACCAGATGCAAACCACTATTAATACATGGACGGTGCAGCTTGTGCATGACATCTAGTCTTTGGCAGACCCACAATGTTGTGCTTTTGTGTATGTCTGTGTATTTATTTTCATTTACTCTCAGGCCATTTCTTTTGCACTACTTGCATCTCTGTTTGTTTTTGCTATTTTTCTCTGCATTCTTCTTCTAGGAGAAACTTGGCTTCTTTCCGTAGGTGTACATTAAATTATATGCTGATGTAGGTATTGAAGCAAGGGACACCGAAAATCCCAAACACAGATGTTCATCATGTTTCACTGTTGCAGTCATTACAATTGGGTTATCCTGCTGGCAGGCTACCCGCAGTCAGCCTGAATTCCAAAGTCCCGGACCGACGTCAGTGCACCAGGGGTATAAAAGATGCAGCCGATGTCATTTTCTCCAGCCTTTCTTGCCGCATGGAGCCCGAAACAAAAGCAGTTCGCAAGTGTCGGTCGGCTGACTCCTGAGATTTTCAAGTTCGAATTTCAGATCCGAAGTCTTCATTAAAGCTAAGTACTCCGTTGGGGAAACTTTTTTCTTGCTCCAGACCGATGTCAGAAAAAGTTAATAATTGTATTTCTTATGGGAAGCAAATACCTCATAAGGATTTTCATTCTTACTGTATTCCTTGCCTAGGCCCTGACCACGGCATTGCTAGTTGTCATTTTGTGCTAGATTTAACCAACGCACTGTTAAGTGTCGGTACGATTTTGCATTTCATTATTTTGGCAGAAGATTTAATTATATAATGCCATTGGAACAGCTGACTACCAGAATTTATAAAAAGCGCAAAGACAAAGAAAAGGACAAGCATCCGAGGTCCAAAACTGATGACGAGGCTTCGGCTAGGCCAGTCACCGGTTCTCAGTTAGGCGCTTTCGCAGCCCCTGACGCTCGCTACCTCAGAGCCACAGGCCGCTTCTGACTCCCACGTGGAGCTGACTAGGCATCTGGAAACTCAAGGTATTGGACCCTCGGAAACTATTCCCACAGATGGGTCTGGAGCCGCTGAGCAGGCATCGGCTTCTGAGGGTGTTTTCAGGCCTACACAGTTATATGTGAAAACAACTTCAGCTTCAAAGGCAAAGACTAAAGCACCTCTAAAGACAAAGAAACAAGTACAATATTCCCCTGGACAGGCCTCCATGCCTAAAAAATAAGATGCTTAAAATGGCTGAAGACCTAATTACTTTGATCAGGGGTTCCATCCCACTCCTGATAAGAAACCTAGGCAAGAGACAGAATATGAATCTTCAGATCAGGTTTCCATTTCCTCTGATTCCTCTTCTGAACAGGGATACTCTCTTCCTCCCTATGATGATTCTGATGCTGAAGAATCTATCCCTTCAGCCTCTCCTCCTGAAGATTATTCTTTTGGGGAGACCCTGCATACTATGAGGGAGCATTTTCATTGGGAGAGCCAAGATTACTCAGAATCTAAGAAAAGGCGCAGAGATTTTCTTTTACTACCTCAGCACAGACCCCTTGCTATTCCTCCTGTTTTAGACATTGTAGATGATGTATTTATAGAGTCCAGTCTCACTCCTGACTCTTTACCACCAGCTCCTGTTAAGCCAGACAGATACTACAGGGTTCCTGATTCACATAAATTTCTTTATAAAAACCCTGCTGCTGACCCAGAAACTATATCTCAGGGTCCCAAAGGGATCAAGGCGTCCAGTGCAAAAAAACATATCCCCTCTGATAGGGATTCAAGGGCCCTGGACAGATGGGGGAAAAAGATTTACACTTCTGCTACCTTGGCTGTAAGGGCCTTAAATTATCAGTTTCATATGCTTAAATATCAACAATATCTTATGTCACTACTAAAACAGAAAATGTTGACAAATTCTGAATGTGCAGAAAACAAAGAAATGCAGGATTTATTGCATGCAGCTGAACAAGTGGGAAAGCGTACTTTGCAATGTGGTTTTGGTTCTCTGGAGTTCCTCCTGCAGGGCTGCTGTTACGGGTTCTGTCATCAGGAGAGATGCTTGGCTAAAGGAACAGAATCTGCCTGATCATGTTAAATCAAAATTATTAGATGCTCCATTACAGCATGATACCTTGTTTGGTGTTAAAGCAGAAGAGGTGTTGAAGAAAATGGAGAACAAAGCTAAATCTATGCAAACAGTCAAGGATTTCTTACAGGTACAACCTCCCAGATTTAGCAGGAACTGGCCTGCAAAGAATTGGTCCTTTCCAGTGTCAGACAGGCCACAAAGAGGCAGATACAGATGCCCCAGAGGCATATCTCAGCCCCAGGGCTCATACAGGTCTAAACAATTGGGTGCTTCTACCTCCAAAAGCGGAGAAGATAAATCACAGCTATACAGGAAACAGTCTCAATGACTTTCCCCTGCCAGCACCAAGCACTTATCTTCTGGCAGCCCCTTTAGGGGGAAAACTAGCACTTTTTACACAAAACTGACACATGATCACCCAGGACAAATGGGTCCTGAATATAGTTTCTCAAGGCTACAGGTTCCATTTTCTCACCCTGCCAAGGGCAAACAGAATGCCAGACCTGCTACACAGTCAATGGGCAGAGGCTCAAAAACAAGTTTCAGCCCTTATGGACATGAGTGCCATTCAGCGAGTACCACAGCAAGAGCAGGGACTAGGATTTTACTCAAGACTCTTCTTGGTGCCCGAAAAGGGCAATGCCTGGAGACCAATACTGGCCCTGTCTATTCTAAACACATTTCTGGATATTCCGAAATTCAAAATGTTGACTCTGCAGGAGCTTCTGCCCATGTTGGGCAAGAAGGCATGGCTTGTGACTTTAGATCTAAAAGAGGCATACCTGCATGTCCCAATCAGACATTCATGCAGAGGATACCTCAGATTTATAGCTGGCTCAATGCACTACCAATTCTCTGCACTGCCCTTTGGCTTATCTACAGCACCCAGGGTCTTCACAAAATGCCTGGCACCAGTAATTGCATTTTGCAGACAAAGAGGAATACAAATATATCCTTACTTGGACGACTGCCTTATTGAAGCAGAGAACAAGGACATTCTACTACAGCATCTTGCGTTTGTAAAAAGATTACTAACATGCCTAGGGTACACAGTAAACGAAAATAAATCAAAACTAGTACCCTCACAAGAGATAATATTCCTGGGTGCAAGCTTAAATACAACTGCCCAGATGGCTTATCTCACGCCAGACAAAGACAACTGACTACTTATTTCAAAATGTTGGCAACAAAGATCCAGTTATCTGCAAGAAAAATTCTGCAGGCTTTGGGCTTCATGGCATCCTGCATTCTTCTAATTCCATATGCAAGACTGCATATGAGGAAACTACAATGGTATCTAAAAAGTGTTTAGACTCAACATTGCCACAGCCTGGAAACATTAATTACCCCTCATTCCCTGCCTGCAACAGGAGTTTCAATGGTGGGCAGAGGCCTGTCACTACAACAAGGGACAGCCTTTCACTTTACCCATAGCCAGGTAGACATTAACAACAGATGCATCAGATTATGCCTGGGGGGGCCCATATGGCAGGAAGATGTATTCAGTGCACGTGGCCCGCAAGCCAAATGCATCTACATATCAATCAAAAAGAGATGCTAGCTGTTCAAAATGCCCTGACAGCCTTCAAGGATCTACTTAATTCAGGACAACTATTGATAAAGACAGACAGTACTACAGTCATGTGGTACATAAACAAGCAGGGAGGCACACATTCCTACCTCCTCTGCAGACTAGCCATGACTTTGTGGGACATAGCATTGACTTACCAAGTACATCTGCAAGCACAATACCTGCCAGGAAGGATAAATTCTCTGCCAGACGAACTAAGCAGAAACCTAATGGATCCCCACGAGTGGAAATTGGATCCACAAGTCTTCAGCATGATAACAAGGAACTGGGGATGCCCGGACATAGACCTATTTGCCTCGCCTCACAACTGCCAACTACAGAGATTCTGCACAAGGACCTATCACAAGCAAGCATGGAAAGTGGATGCTCTATCTTTCAGCTGGAAAACCCTTACAATATATGCCTTTCCCCCACTGCCTCTCCTCCCCAAGGTACTCCTAAAGGTCAGACAAGAGAAGCCAAAAATGATACTGATTTCCCCAGACTGGCCCCGCCAGCACTGGTACCCAATCCTAAAGAGCTTGTCTCAGTGCTCAGCCTGGACATTGCCTCATATTCCTCACTTATTGACCCAACAAAACAGTAAGATCCTGCACAGCCAACTCAGGACCTTAAACATGGTAGCATAGCAGATAATGTAACCATTCAAAACACGCCTCTGTCTAAAGCAGTGATGTATGTTATTTTGGAGGCCAGGACTCCTAGCACCAGAAAATCTTATGCAGAAAAATGGAAGAGATTCTGTGCTTGGAACCAGGCACAAGGAATTGTCACAATTGTACCAAATATTCCTCAGATTTTACAATACCTAACTGAGATGCTGGACAAAGGCCTATCCTTTTCCTCAATTAAGATTCATGCCTCTGCCATTTCAGCTCACTACAATACAGAACCACCTCTTTTTTTCTCATCCATTACTAAGGCAGTACCTCAGAGGGGCCAAAAACATAAGACCTCCCAAGGAGAGCACCAATACCTGCATGGGACCTAAATTATGTCTTGGAAAAACTCACACTGCCTCCTTTTGAGCCAGCCTCTACAGCTGATATAAAATTCTTATCCTGGAAAACAGCTCTGCTCCTAGCAATAACCTCTGCAAGATGAGTCTCAGAGTAACAGGCAGTCATGGCTGTGGAACCCTTTATCATTTTCCATCAGGACAGGGTTTCTCTGAGGACAAACCCGACATTTATGCCTAAGGTAGTATCTAGTGTGGCCCTGAAACAAACAATTAATTTGCCTTCCTTTTATCCAAACCCACAGAATAAGGGTGAGAGACTTCTGCATTCTTTGGACATTCACAGGCAGCTACGTTTCTACTTGGACAGAACCAAAGCTTTCAGAAAGACTGAACAACTTCTAGTGGCATATGCTGCAGGATCACAAGGAAAGGTTATCTCAAAGCAGACTATTTCAAAATGGATAGGCCACTGCATTTGTTTCTGCTATTCACAGCATGGCAAATCAGTGCCTAAGGGCATTAGGCCACATTCAACCAGAGCAGCAGCCACTTCAGCAGCCTTAGAGGAGTACCAAGCAAAGACATCTTAGAGGCTGCAACTTGGAGTTCAGTGCACACTTTTACAAAGCACTCTCACTTACCACTCTTCTTAAATCTAGAGCAGGCTTTGCCACTGCAGTTCTGCAGGGCCTCATAGCCTCTCCTAATCCTTTTTAGCCCCAGCTGCCCAACCTTAGCTTTGGGATTCAACCCAATTGTAATGACTGCAACAGTGAAACACGAAGAACATAGTACAGTTGTGTACCTACCATAAATGTAGATGTTCGAGTGTATTCACTGTTGCAGTCCTGGTAACCCACCCACCATCCCCCTTTCCTTTGCTGGGTCTTATCTGTACTTCTCTATTCTATACAATCTATGTGGTGTATTTGCTTGTAGATGAAGGTAGAGTTTTACTTTACTGCATGCATGTTTATTGGCATAAATTAGCCTACCCTTTTGGGGGCACCTGAGATCTGGGGCAAGAAAAACTGAAGAAAATGGCGTCGGCTGCATCTTTTATACCCCTGGTGCACTGAAGTCAGAGAGGAGGCGACAGCAACTGAAGCCAGACCAGGACTTTGGAATTCAGGCCCACTGCGGGTAGCCTGCCAGCAGGATAACCCAATTGTAATGACTGCAACAGTGAATACACTCGAACATCTACATTTATGGTAGGTACACAACTGTACTTTTCTTGTTTTCTCATTTTTTTTAATTATTTTCTAATCCATATGCATTGCTGTTTGTTGTAGTAAGTATGGTATGGAAATGTTGCTGAGTTGTCTGTGAGCTGACACTCCAACAGACCTTCTGATGTTTTGATTGACTTTTTTGCAGTGTGTTGGCTGCGAGGGTTTATGATGTTGATTTTTTGCCTGGCAATGCTTCTTATGTAATGGGGGTGGAGTAATTATGACCCTTGCTGTTTTTTCGAGGCTCCCGTTTCAACTGTTTGCTTCCTATTTTGGAATTGTCTGGGAGTCCTTGCTAAAGTGGAACTACCCTAAGGAAGATAGCACAGTTGTGCTACAAAATATACAGCTTCATGGGATTTCTCATCATATGATTTTCTGTCTTTCAGTCTATTTTTTCTAGAATGGTTTGACTTGGAGCAGTCTCAATTCTACACAAATTCCAGTTTCTTGGTCTTCATTTAAGAAAGAACTGAGAAGGAAGCAAAGCTCACTGCTACACATATTGTGTCCCTTTTTGATGTGGACAACACCTTTTCTTTTGCAGCATACAGTAATAGACTTGCTGAAAGTCCTGCTTATGAAATGTTTATGCAGTTATACTTTATGCATAGTGACTAGATACGTCCATTTATCCTTTGTGGTCATACTTTTGTTTTCTTTTACAAACCACAGTTTCTTGGCAAATATGTATATTTAGCCACTGCATGCTAGATGTCTTTATCTTGTGTATATTTTAATTTTCCTTAGACACATTTAAAGATCATGCATATATCCTTCCATGTAGTTGTTGCAGTGTTCATAACTTAAGGGATCTCTTTCCAAGGATAGCCCAATGTCCAGCCAGCGTACCAAAGCCTTTAGTACTTAACAGGCGCCATACTTCTCATGTATGCTCCCCATGCAAGGTATAGGGCATAATGGTGGGATGCAAACGTACACACTCAGAACTTCTTTGCCACCAGTCTGAATGCCATTATTAAACCTCTGAACAGCTTTCTGCTGTGTCAGCCGTCAGCCAAGAAAACAGCACCAAAAAAATTAGGTCTGATGCAGCTGCTGTCCTGCCTCCCATGGATGTCTCTCTCAAGGCTTATAAAAGCCCAAAGGATCATCCGGTGGTAGTTTGGATTCTCTGTCATGACCCCGTCAGTGGCCTACATGGATCCAACTTCTCACACATCCTCAGAGGCTTTGCAAACATCTGCTCCAGACAATGAGGCAAACCTTGGCTGATTATATCTGAGGGACCGAGGGGGATTCCAAAGATCTTAGTGAGGGAGGAGATCCCTACAATGCTTATTGAGTGTCTCCACAGGTCTGACCCTCCAAAGGTGTCTTATGCAGACATCCCACAGAAAAAGAAACAGAAAACCAAGCATATTTCCTCTGTAGTTAAAGATGCACAATGTGAATGGCAGAGTTTTCCCCAGGGGTTGTTCAATGCTTTAGTGGGTTTAAAGTGTCCTCAGGGGGTGTCTGTGCCTGCCCCTCCCTGGTCTTCTACTCCTCTTAAAAGACCTAGGGAACTGATTCCTAAGATGAGGATCAGGATTTGGGAATCCCTTCCGGCTTGGACTGTGTTTCAGAAGAAGAGGATTCTATTAGTCCATATTCCCCTTTGGAGGCATTCTCCTTTTGGGACACTGTTGCCTGTTTGACGGAGTTCTTTAAGTGAGGTTGTTATCAAGTCTCTGATATCCAGACAAGGTATTATGAGCTCCTCCAGATGGAGTCTCATAAACCTTTTGGAGTTAACCCTGTTCTGGCTTCCCTTCTGGATAATTTTTCAGCAGCTCCTATGGCCTCTTGATTCCTAGGCCCCTGCTTCCAAGAAACCTCACAGAATTTACAAGGTGACTGATGAATGTAAATTTCTGTATAAATGCCCTTCTGCTCATCCTTTTGTAGTGTCTGTCTCTTCTGACAAACCCTCTAAGCTGTTCCCCTCTACCAAGCTGCTTCCTTCAATATATATATATATATAACGATTTATAATCCCCTCCCTTCCTTCCTTGCCTCAAGCTCAAGCTTCAGTGGTGGATTTGTCAATTTTTCTCTCAACCCAGGGCTTCCTTTCCAGGCTCCAGTCCGGACACAGGAACTCTTTACAGACCCCTCAGACAGGTGATGGAGGACCTCCTTTGGCTCTCTGAAGGTTCAAGGTTTCTGGCCTCTTCATCAGAGGTTGCACCACACCAGTATAAAGGCGATGAGGACTTTGCATCTAGTTCTTCAGGCTTTTCACTCCCTCTTTTATCTCGGGCCCCTCAGAATTTTCACAGACACTAGATTGTGCTATGACGGAGTGTAAACTGCTTACAGTTTACATTCCTTCATAGCACAATCTAGTGGCAGACTGTTTGAGCATGTCCAGCACACATGCTCACGAATGGGTGCTTCACTGAGATGTGTTCCTGGATATTGTCCATCAATGGGGTAATCCTCAGGTAGATCTTTTTGCATCTCCTTTGAACAGACAGCTTCATCTGTTCTGTTCCAGAATCCCAAGTCCTCTGGCTTGGAAAGCGGGTGCCCTGTCTGTTACTTGGAATGTGGGCGTCCTGTCTGATACTTGGAATGTGGGCGCCCTGTCTGTTACTTGGAATGTGGGCGCCCTGTCTGATACTTGGAATGTGGGCATCCTGTCTGATACTTGGAATGTGGGCGCCCTGTCTGTTACTTGGAATGTGGGCACCCTGTCTGATACTTGGAATGTGGGCGCCCTGTCTGATACTTGGAATGTGGGCGCCCTGTCTGTTACTTGGAATGTGGGCGCCCTGTCTGTTACTTGGAATGTGGGCGCCCTGTCTGTTACTTGGAATGTGGGCACCCTGTCTGATACTTGGAATGTGTGCGCCCTGTCTGTTACTTGGAATGTGGGCGCCCTGTCTGTTACTTGGAATGTGGGCGCCCTGTCTGTTACTTGGAATGTGGGCACCCTGTCTGATACTTGGAATGTGGGCGCCCTGTCTGTTACTTGGAATGTGGGCGCCCTGTCTGTTACTTGGAATGTGGGCGCCCTGTCTGATACTTGGAATGTGGGCGCCCTGTCTGATACTTGGAATGTGGGCGCCCTGTCTGATACTTGGAATGTGGGCGCCCTGTCTGATACTTGGAATGTGGGCGCCCTGTCTGTTACTTGGAATGTGGGCGCCCTGTCTGATACTTGGAATGTGGCCTGTCTGATACTCTGTCTGTTACTTGGAATGTGGGTGCCCTGCCTGTTACTTGGAATGTGGGCGCCCTGTCTGTTACTTGGAATGTGGGCGCCCTGTCTGTTACTTGGAATGTGGGCGCCCTGTCTGATACTTGGAATGTGGGCACCCTGTCTGATACTTGGAAAGCGGGTGCCTTGTCTGTTACTTGGAATGTGGGCGCCCTGTCTGTTACTTGGAATGTGGGCGCCCTGTCTGATACTTGGAATGTGGGCGCCCTGTCTGTTACTTGGAATGTGGGCGCCCTGTCTGTTACTTGGAATGTGGGCGCCCTGTCTGATACTTGGAATGTGGGCGCCCTGTCTGTTACTTGGAATGTGGGCGCCTTGTCTGTTACTTGGAATGTGGGCGCCCTGTCTGTTACGTGGAATGTGGGCGCCCTGTCTGATACTTGGAATGTAGGCGTCCTGTCTGATACTCGGAATGTGGGCGCCCTGTCTGTTACTTGGAATGTGGGCGCCCTGTCTGTTACTTGGAATGTGGGCGCCCTGTCTGTTACGTGGAATGTGGGTGCCCTGTCTGATACGTGGAAGGGGATGTTTATGTATGCCTTCCATCCCTTTACTTCGTTACCATGAGTCTTGCACAAGATCAGGCAGGACTCTTCGAAAATCTTGGTAGTGATTCCCTTTTGGCCCAGCCAGCATTGGTTGCCCTTTCTTTCTTACTTGGCCAGGGACTGTCACCACAAGTTACCTCAACAAGTGGACCTTCTCAAACAATACAAGTGATCTCTTATCAATCCCCACTTGTCCACTCTTCATTTGATGCTGTGGGTGATAGGATTTGATCCCTTTTAGGCACTTTTTTTTCCTGAGGACATGCTTCAGGTCCTGCAGGAGGCCAGGAAGCCCCCTAACAAGAAATCATATTTATCCAAATGGAAAAGATTTTCTGTTTTGGTGCCTATCTCGCCATCAGGATTCCCTATCTGTGGAGGTTCCACTATCTTATTTGTGTGATTTTCTCCATGCTGGGTTGGCTTATTCTTCAGTTAAAGCTCATTTGTCAGCATCTTCTGCTTGTCTGCCCTTGAATCCTCCTCTGGCCTCTAGAGTTGAGTTCAAGCAATTCCTTAAAGGTGTCCTTCATGTCAGGCCTCCCAGGAAGCCTATTTCACCTTCCTGTGACCTCAGTTTTGTTCTTGAAAATTTGACTCAACCTCCCTTTGAGTTTGCTGCTTCAGCTTCCTTTCAGATTGTACTTGGAAGACTGTTCTTCTTTTAGCATTCACTTAATCTGAGCTTCAGGCTGCCATAGCTGTTCCTCCCTTTTTAGTTTTTCATAGGGACAGGGCATCTCTTTGTACTAATCCTTCTTTTATGCCCAGGGTGGTCAATGAGTTATCTCTTAATCAGTCTATTCATTTGCCTTCCTTTTTTACTTTTCTGCAGTCTGCTATTGAGAAGGTTCTTCCCACTTTGGGTTTGCATAGACAACTCGGATATTACTTGGATAAAAGTAAAGTTATTCATAAATCTGAGCAGCTTTTTGATGTTCTTCGTGTTTCACTGTTGCAGTCATCACATTTGGGTTATCTGCTTGCAGTAGCCATCAGTCAGTCTGATTATCAAAGTATTGGGTCCTGCATCGGTTGCTGTCTCATCTTCCATGACATCAGGTAGTCAGGGGTATAAAGCATGCAGCCGACGCCATTACATCAGTCTTTCTTGCCGTGCGGTGGCCGAAGCAGAAGCAGTTCGCAAGTGCCAGTCAGCCGACTCCTGAAATTTTCATTTTTGAGTTTCAGAACCGAAGTCTTCAACTAAAGCTAAGTACCCCATTGGGGAAACTTTTTCTTGCTCTAAACCGATGTCAGTAAAAGTCAATAATTTTATTTCTTGTGGAAAGCAAATACCTCATAAAGATTTTCATTCGTACTGTATTTCTTGCCTAGACCTGGTCCACGACGTACCTTGCTGTCAGTTTTGTGCCTTATTTAAGCAATGAACTATCCATCGTTGGTATATTTATGCTTCTAAATATTTTGGTACTCGGTTCAATTATCCAGATATGTCTTCAGTTAGCCATCCGACTACCGACATTCCAAAAAAACGCAAAGATAAAGACAGAGACAGGCCACCTAGGTCCAAAGCTGCTGACGACGCTTCTCCTAAGCCAGTCGCCAGTTCGCTGGTACTCAGTGAGGTGCTTTCGCAGCCCCTGATACCCGCTACTTCAGATTTGCAGGCCTCTACTGAGACCCATTCGGAGTCCGGTATGCCGCGAGATGCTTCAACTGTGGAACCTGCGGTTGTCTCTACCTTGGATGGGTCCGGAGCTGCTGTGCAGGCACCGGCTTCTGAGGGGTGTATTCAGGCCTACTGACTTGCATATTAAACTAATGCCATCTTCTTCTTCAAGGCCTAAGTCTCGAACCATGCCTAGAAAACTGACGCCCAGACCGCATGGTCAGACCTCTATGCCTAAAAAACAAATGATAAGAATGGCTGAAGACCTTATTACTTTAATCAGGGGAAGCCAACCTTCCCCCTCTAAGAGACCTAGGACTGAATTTGCTTATGATACTTCTGACCAGGATTCTGAAATTTCTGTTTCCTCTGATGAACAGGATTTACCGTTATCTACCTATGAGGATTCTGATGCAGAGGACTCTATTCCCTCTGCTTCCCCCCAGAGGATTTCTCTTTTGGTGAAACCTTGCATACTGTTAGGGAGCATTTTCATTGGGAAAACCAGGATTACTCTGACTCTAAAAAGAGGCTTAGTGATTTCTTACTCCTGCCCCAGCACAACTCTCCTGTACTAGACATTGTTGATGATGCCTTTTCGGAATCTAGCTTGACCCCTGACTGTTTACTTCCTGCTTCCAGAAAACTTGATATATATTACAGGGTTCCTGACTCTCACAAGTTCCTTTTTAAAAACCCTACTGCGGATCCTGAGACCATTTCACAGGGACCCAAGGGCATTAAGGCTACTACTGCCAAAAATCTTACCCCCTCTGATAGAGACTCCAGGGCACTGGATAGATGGGGTAAGAAGGTATAGACTTCTGCAACTTTGGCCATTAGGGCCTTAAATTGCCAATTTCATATGTTAAAGTATCAGCAGCATATTATTGGATTGCTTAAACAGAAAATGATGTTGATTCCTGACTATGCTGAAAATAAAGATTTACACGATTTAATGCATTCTGCTGAACAGGTTGGAAAACATACTTTGCAATGTGGTTTTGATTCACTAGAGGCATTTGATTCACTAAAGCCATCTACATCATTTGTATCTACCTTCCCCCAGGTAATAACATGAATACCCTCAAGGAGCTCCTTAGCTGGCTCACCATTAATTTCCCCCAAGAAACCATAGTCCTTGGAGACATGAATATTGACTGGAAGACATGTTCCTCAGAACACCCTTCCACCCACTTAAACCTTCATGGTTTTACCCACACCATTCACTCTCCCACCAGAACTAATAAACCTTCCAACAAAGAAAGCATACTAGATTGGGTTCTGATAAATAGTCACCACCAAACATATAAAGTAGGAACCCTTCCTGACAATGTAAGCGATCATGCACTAACTTACTTAATCAGACACAAAACTGATACCTCCAACCTAACAACTTACAGAATAGTTAGAACAAATAAAAACTTTAACCCTGACTCTTTCCAAGCTGAACTCAGAGCTTGCAACTGGGTACTCCTGAAACACCTTTCTCTAGATGATGCTGTAAAATACTTCAATGAAAAATTCTTATCCATTCTTGATTCATATGCCCCTTCACGATCTATCAGAAAAAGCTCTAAACCTGCCCCTTGGCTATCAAAAGATACTAGGCAAAAAATTATACTTAAAAACAAACTCTGGGCCAAATTTCAGACTACTAGAGACCCCATAGATCAACTCAACTTCAAACAATTAAGAAACATTACAAAAAAAACGTACTTCTAGATAAAATAAACTACTACTTCCATTTACAACAGACTAACCAAGATAAACCATAAAAGTTTTGGGCAGGTATAAATAGTCTGTTATAACCTGGTCACTCTGACACACCCTCCCCCTCAGGCACCCCCCAAGATAACCCCAAACAGGTTGTAGATGCCTTTAATACCTTCTTTACTGAAACTGTCCAGTCTCTTTCCAACCACCTGTCTCCCAATATCTCCAATCTCACGACTTCCTCAAATGTCTCTATCCCAACACTCCATCTGAACCAGTGTTCCCACATCTCTCATTTGCGCACTTCTCCACAAACGTAAATCGTCCTCTCCTTCAGCAGACCTTCTGCCTGTTCAATACCTAAAAATAGCAGCTAAAGCAGTAGCCTATCCCATTTCCATCCTGATTAATAGAACCATTCTCAAAGGATGCATCCGATCAGTATGGAAAATATCCCATATTGTTCCCCTTCACAAAGGTGGTAACTCAACTGAACTCTCAAATTATTGACCCATAGCCTTACTCTCCCCCCTGGCCAAAATCATGGAAAGATGCATACACAAACAACTTCTCAATCACTTAATAAGTAACAATCTACTGGCTAACTGTCAACATGGTTTTAGACCATTCTATAGCACCACCTCTGCCCTCCTGTCCTTCTCTGACTGCATTAATAAAAATCGTAATAACAATATTCTTACCTCAGCCCTCTTTATAGACTTATCTAAAGATTTTTACATGGTTAATCACCAGCTACTGATAGAGTTACTAAAATCGCTTGCACTACATAGAAGCTCAGTAAAATGGTTCCAATCCTGTCTTTACAACAGGCAACAGGCAGTGCATTGGGACAATAACTTATCCAACCACCTCCCTATTACCCTTGGTGTCCCTCAAGGCTCCATCTTGGGCCCTCTCCTTTTTTCTATTTTGATTAATGACCTTCATTCTAATATTACCCAAGCCATCTGCATACAGTATGCAGATGATTCTACTTTAATTTGCTCAGCCTCATCTTCCACTGAACTGTTCACCCTCACCCAACAGGTATTCCAAACTGTTGAGACATGGTTCTTAGCACGATGCCTAATCCTGAACCCCAAGAAAACAAAACTGTTATTTTTCTCTCCCACCCGAAAATCCACTCCTCTACACTTCGTAGTAAAATCAAACAACGACACGATTATATCACCTGATCCAACAACAAGACTCCTTGGAGTTGAGAAAGACAATAACCTAAACTTTGATACTCACATTAACAACACTATAAAACTAGTCAACAAAAAACTGGGCTCCCTGTACAGAATTTAACCCTTCCTTACTCCTCTTGCCAGAACTACCATTACCCATACCCATCTTATCTCCACTCTCCTCTATGCCTCCCCCATTTACACTTATCTGTCCAAAATTAGCTACAGCAAACTTGCAGTTGTTTACAATAATATTGCCAGATTTGCCTGTGGCTCTACATTTAGAACCCACCACTGCCTAAACCTAAAACACTTAGGATGGCTTGAACTGCAGAATTCGATTCAATTTCATCAACTTACAATAGCTCACAAAATCCTGTATAAACCCTCTAAAACTCCCATACTCACTTCCCTTATTACCCCTTACAGTAATCTTAAAAGCTTACTCTCTTCAAATAAATGTCTTGTATCTACCACTAAATCCAACAGTATGGCTGGTAATTCCTTATTCTCTAACACAGTTGGGAAAACCTGGAACTCTCTTCCTGAAAATCTTACTGTAATTTCCTCACTTCCAAGTTTTAAATCTAAACTCAATGGCTGTGTCCCTGCACTAACCCTGATTAACACTGTATGTGTGTTTACCTACTTTACTGTTCTCTTCCTCCAAACTTAACTTTTGTTGCCATACTATCACTTCTCACCAAACAACCTAACACATTTATAAGCATCTAAAGATCTTTTATCCTCGAGGAAAACCTCTCCTATTATAAAAGACCTTTCTATATATGTTTCCTTTGGTATTGTATCTAAATTCCTGATACTATGTATGTAACTAAATGTTTTTCAGTAGTTTGTTTAATTGTACTACTGCAATTAATGTTTATTTTTGATGTGGAGCTTTTCTCCATGGGCCTCTGCTGAAAATGGACATGTATCCAGTTGGCCTAGCCTGGTCAACAAATGTAAAATAAACATAAATAAATCTTGCCTGGCTGCTGTCACTGAGTCTGTACTTAGAAGGCATGCTTGGCTTAAGGAGCAGTCCTTGCCAGATCATGTTAAAGCTAAATTGCTGGATGCTCCCTTAAATCGGGACCGCCTGTTTGACAACAAAGCAGAAGAAGTTCTTAAAAAGATGGAGGAAAAAGCTAAATCTATACAAACTGTTAAAGATTTCCTACAAGTACAGCCTCCAAGATTTAGTAGGCATTGGCCCTCTAAAAATTGGTCCTTTCCTGCCTCTTCCGGGCCTTCTCAGCCCAAACCCAGAACCAGCAGAATACCCACGCTTCAGTCCCAGGTTACGCACAGGATTAAGCAGTGGGCAGCTCCCACTTCCAAATCAAGGAGTATTAAGACTCCCCCCATGGCAAACTTTCTCAGTGACTTAACTTTAAAACTTCCAAGCCCTTCTCAACTGACTGCTCCTTTAGGGGGAAAGATTGCTCTGCAGGCAAAAATCTGGGAACTTATTACCCAGGACAAATGGGTTTTAAATATAGTTTCCCAAGGATACCGATTTCACTTCCACACATTACCAACCCAAATGTTTGGTCAGATCTACCCCCCAAATCTGTGGGCACAGGCTCAAAAGCAAGTACTCTCTGTCTCTTAAGCATAAAGACTATTCAAACTGTACCAGAAGAAGAAAAGGGACAAGGTTTCTACTCAAGACTTTTCCTGGTACCCAGAAAAGACAACTCATTGTGTCCTATCCTGGACCTTTCTATCTTAAAACACCTTTTTGGTGATTCCAAAATTCAAGATGCTAACTCTTCACCAGTTGCTTCCTATGCTAGGCAAAGATGCCTGGTTAGCAACACTGGATTTAAATGAAGCCTACCTGCACATCCCAATCAGGGAATCTTGCAGAAGATACCTACGCTTCAAAGCAAGCTACTTGCACTATCAGTTCTCTGCACTGCCCTTTGGCTTATCTACTGAGCCCAGGGTATTCACAAAGTGCCTAGCTCCAGTCATTGCATTTTGCAGGCAAAGAAATATTCAAATATACCCATACCTGGACGATTGTCTAATTCAGGCAGAAAGCTAGGACATACTTTTGAATCATCTGGCATTTGTACAAAAGGTGTTAACTTGTCTGGGGTACAGCATAAATTAAAAGAAATCACATCTGGTACCCTGTCAAATTATATTCCTGGGAGCAAGCGTGAACACAACTTCCCAGATGGCTTTCCTCATGCCAGAGAAACAAATTAGTTTGACAACTTACTTCAAACTAGTGGCCACAAAAACCCTGCTATCTGCAGGGCAAATACTGCAAGCCTTGGGGTTCATGGCCTCTTGCATTCTTCTAATTCCATATGCAAGACTGCATATAAGGAAACTACAATGGTATCTAAAAAGCCTATGGTGTCAACATTCTCAGGATCTAGAAGCAGTGATTTCTATCATACCTTGCCTACGGTTAGAATTCCTTTGGTGGGCAGAGGTCTGCCACCAAAACAAGGGACTACCATTCACTCTACCCCCTGCCTCCCAAACCCTAACAACAGACGCATCAGACTATGCATGGGGGGGCTCACCTGGCAGGGAAGTGCATTCAAGGCAAATGGAACCCAAGTCAAATGCACCTGCATATCAATCAAAAAGAAATGTTAGCTGTACAGAATGCTCTGACAGCCTTCAAGGACCACATTTTTCCAGGACAATTAATGGTAAAGACGGACGACACCACTGTTATGTGGTACATAAACAAGCAAGAGGGTACCCATTCTTACCCCTTCTGCAGACTAGCCATGGCTCTGTGGAACACAGCCTTGAGCTACCAAGTACATCTACAGACTCAATTCCTGCCAGGAAAACTAAATACACTGGCAGACGAACTAAGCAGAAATCTCATGGACCCACACGAGTGGAAACTGGAACCAAAGATTTTCAACATGTTGATAAACAAATGGGGGAGCCCAGATATAGACCTGTTTGCCTCCCCCCAGAACTACCAATTGGACAAATTCTGCACAAGGACTCCCCACAATCAAGCTTGGAAAGTGGATGCTCTGTCCTTCAGCTGGAAAAAAATCTTTCAGTTTATGCCTTTTCTCCTCTGCCTCTCCTCTCCAAAGTACTACTAAAGATCAAACAGGACAAACCAAGGATGATACTGATTGCACCAAACTGGCCATGCCAACACTGGGTACCCCCTCTTGTGCAGTGTGTCACTGCTAGCCCCATGGCACCTGCCTCAGACCCCTACCCTGCTGTCACAGCAGGAGAGCCTGATTCTGCACCCCCAGCTTCAAACCCTGAACCTAGCAGCCTGGCTAATTACCTAATCTCTCCATTACCATTGCTCAGTAAATAAGTGTTGGATATCATTTTTGAGGCAAGGAGGCCTAGTACTATAAAATCTTATGCTGAAAAATGGAATAGATTTTGTGCCTGGAACCAAACTCATGTGATGACCACAGCAGTACCCAATTTACCTCAGATTCTTCAATACTTAACTGAGATGCTTCACAAGGGCCTTTCCTTTTCCTCCATCAAAATTCACACCTCAGCCATTTCAGCACATTACAACACAGGATCCACCCCTCTTTTCTCAACCACTGCTCAAGCAGTTCCTCAGAGGGGCCAGAAACTTAAGACCACCCAGGAGAGCCCCAACTCCAGCCTGGTACCTTAACTTTGTCTTGGAAAAACTCACTCTTCCTCCTTTTGAGCCAGCTGCAAGTGCAGAGTTAAAATTCCTTTCTTGGAAAACAGCTTTCCTTTTAGCAATCACTTCAGCAAGAAGGGTATCTGAATTATAGGCCCTTACGGCAGTGGAGCCTTTCATCATGTCTCATGCAGACAGAGTGTCTTTCAGGACTAATCCCTCCTTCATGCCCAATGTGGTATCCAGTGTGGCTCTTAATCAGTCCATTCATTTGCCAATCTTCTTTTCTAATCCACAGAACAAAGGGGAACGGATACTGCACTCCTTAGATGTGCACAGACAACTTAGATTTTACTTGGACAGGACTAAACCTCAAAGGGAATCTGAACAACTACTGGTGGCATTTGCTGCAGGGGCAGAGGGGAAGGCTATTTCAAAGCAAACCATTTCAAAGAGGATAGGCCATTGCATTCATTTCTGCTATAAGCACCAGGGAAAACCTATCCCACAGGTGATTAGACCGCATTCAACCAGGGCTACATCTACCTCTACAGCCTTTCTCAGAGGTGTCCCTACCAGGGACATCCTAGAAGCTGCTATCTGGAGTTCTGTACATACTTTCACCAAGCATTACCATCTGCCAGTTTTCTCTAAATCCAGAGCTGGCTTTGCCACTGCAGTCTTGCAGGGCCTTATAGCTGGTCCTAATGCTATCAAAATACATCCTCGCATCCCTAACTTTGGGAATCTACCCAAATGTGATGACTGCAACAGTGAAACACGAAGAACATAGTACAGTTGTGTACACTTACCATAAATGTAGATGTTCGAGTGTATTCACTGTTGCAGTCCTGCGTACCCTCCCTCCAGCCCCCTGACGACTTTTGGCTATACCGCTATTCTCCTTTACTGTTCTTAAAAGCTTTTTGGTGTATTTGCTTTTTTGTTGGAGGTATAACTTTGCATATATATATTTAATTGCTTCCCATTAGGGGGGCACTTGACATCTGGGGCAAGAAAAACTGATAAAATGGCATCAGCTGCATGTTTTATACTCCTGACTACCTGATGTCATGGAAGATGACATAGCAACCGACGCAGGACCCAAGACTTTGATAATCGGGCCAACTGAAGGCTACTGCAAGCAGATAACCCAAATGTGATGACTGCAACAGTGAATACACTCGAAAATCTGCATTTATGGTAAGTGTACACAACTGTACTTTTCCTTTCATCCCAGGTCTTTGGGATAAGCTGTTTCTAAGCAAACCTTCTCTTTCTGGACTTTTAAAGCCATTTTTTTTTATTCTTTTCATGGTAAATGTATTTCCTCATCAGTAAAGGCTCATTGTAGCAGAACTGCTTTTCTTCTGGTGCTTTTTTCAAGGGGCTGGATACCAGTTCCATCGTAAGGCTGCTACTTGGTTTTCTGTTCATACCGTCATTAAGCATTATAAGCTGGATATTAGTTTTTGGGATAGAACTGGCTATGTCTGGGCTGTACTGCATGAGTTTCTGGAGGGCTCCTCAGTGCCATCCTCCTCCCAGGTTTCGTCTTGAGCTTTTGTACTCTTCCTTACATAAGAAACAGTGTGACAGTGATATGGAAAGACATAACAGTAGATGTCCTTCTCTTCACCGTTGCAGCATTTGCTCCCTCATTCTTGCCCCCTCTGCTCTAGGCTGCACTGTTTGCCCTCCTGGCTGAGGAGCTCTTCTCACTTTCCTCCTTTTGGATGCAGATGTTCTGCGTTGCCACTAGGGGCATTCTGGTCCTCCCAGAGCTTTTTCAGTTCTGAGAATGTGTGTCCGTACATCACCTTTATGCTCTGTGCCTTGTGCAGGGAAAATACGTGTGACATACAGTGCCTCTAAGTACTAAAGTCTTTGATATACTGGCAGACATTGGGCTATCCTTTGCAGGAGATTCCTTCAGTTATGAAAACTGCTGCAGTGAAGAGAAGGATGTTACTCTGATGGTACGATTTTACACTACTATACTATCTTTGTAGTACCAGAGACGTTTAAAGGTGGCTGCTGTTTGTACCTTTTGGCAGATGTTGAAATAATTTGTGTTTGCGTAAACTGTAATCTGTGACTGCATATTGATTCTGTTGCATTGCTTCTTCTAATGAGCAGTACACCACGGATTGATCTGTGATTTGGAGACGTTTGCAGTGGTATTATTTGGAAATAGTGACCATTGCAAGTGCAACTTCAAACTGTTTGAAATCAAAAGTAAAAAAGAATAAATGAAAATTTGTACATTTTGATATGATTTTTTTTTTGTCTGAAAAGTGCTGCTGTTAGCACAAATGAGATGAATTCACAACTGACACTGGTTCTTGTATTGACTGCTAAGGATACCTAAATTAATCTGGGAGATGTTTTCTTAGCATTGTGAAATTTCACCATGGTTAATGACACAAAAATTGATTTGTAAACAGATTATTAAATGTAATGGCTTAATATTTGTCAATCAGTTTTTGGTAAATAAAATTAAGTAAAATAAAGGTGTGATATTTAAGAGTGTATATCTCAACATCGAATGCTGAAAAGTTTGAATACCAAAACCTCGAACTTGAAAGATCGAAGACTGAAAATATCGAAGCCGCGGAACATAGAATTCTTTTCCAGGGAAAGAATTTGGTGGGCCGTTTCCACGGCTTCGCTATTTCCTCCACTGTGGTGCGATCTTGGAGTTGGTATATTTAAGTAGGGGGGTGTGGGGGGCACAGCCCCCCACATTAGAAATAGTTTGTAGTGTTCGTGTGTGTCACGTTTTGTACTGGAACAGTGATTTTTTTCCCAGGGAAAAAAAATCGCTGTTCTCAGTCTTCAAGGTTTTCAGCTTTTGTGGTTTTGGGTTCGATGTTGTAACATTTGTAGTTTTGACACTTCGATGTTATGATATAGATCCATATGTGAAATGAACCCATACTGCTCATGTTTTACTTGCAAGAATTATAAAATATTTGGTACGGAACATCTGAATAGACAAAGAAGGTATTTTAGATGCTCTACTGCACAAACTGTTTATAAGTGAGTGGACATCACAGTATAAATCACTGGTTAGAACACACTTGGAATGGCAGAACAGAAATGAAATTTTATCTGAGAAATACACAGGTACTAAAACTGCTACAAGGGAAGTCATAAAGCTGTTCAGATCAGCAGGAGAGATAAGGCAGCATAACCTTTACAGAGAGCCTAACGTGATACAGAGATGTTCCAGGAGTGCATAATACATAATGCTTGTGACTTTATTTAAACTGTCTTCTAAAGGTTAGATGCCTATCAGGGGATGCCACTTCAGAAGTACTGGAGTACCTAAAGAAAGAAATGTTTATTTGTGGAAACAGTTGTGCAAAAATGGATAGAGGTCTACAGTAGTGCCATTAATTGCAGACAGTTCTATGAAGTTTAGAAATGCTTAAAGCTCAAAGATGTCCAGAATGAATGATTATCTTAATATAGAAATGAGAGAGCAAATAAAAGCATGTGGCCATTTGTTTTCACTGGGTCAGCACTGTGCTGTATTTATGTAGTAATTAGAGAAGAAAAGCAGAGGCACTAATCTGAGGTGATTGCAAATCATTCTGTATAGAACATTAGTGGTGTATGCATTAAGAATCACATGGTTCAGTAAAGATTTGTCACTTTAACGGGAAATTATGCACAGGGCTTTTTAGCATATGAGGGCCCACAGCAGTAGGTTTAATTGTCATTGCACTTTGGAGTTTTCTTGCAAGTTTTGCCAGACCTCAATTATTCAGATGTTCATTGTGTTACACTGCTGCAGTCATTACACTTGGGTTCCCCAGTCGGCCTGAGTTCCAAAGTCTTGGTCCGGCGTCGGTTGCTGTCGCCTCCTCCCTGACGTCAGTGCTACAGGGGTATGTTGTGTATTACCATGAAAATAAGGAGCAACTTAGAAGTGTTTGATGGTTCTGACCTTTCACTTTATTATAATTATTTTTGTATTACAACTACAGAACATGTGACAGAAATGTAGAGGGTATATCATTATAATAAGCGTAATAAATTGGCCAGTTATTCATTTATTGACTAGATTTTACCCACAGTTAAAACTGGACAGAGGGACTTACACTGCCACTTCCTGTTAGAAGCATATTGATTAATGACTATAACAAAAATAAATAGTTCTGATCTGATGACAACATAAAAACATATTGGATTTTGTATGTATTTCGGACTTCTGAAAGTCCTGTAGATGAGAAACTTCCTTTAAGAAAGGAGGACACAAGGTGACATTGGTTGTGCAATGCTACAGTGTCCTGAGAGGTATTCTGAGACACAATACTTAAGGACAAGTGCCTTCAACACCTATGTGTACTGTAAATTTGGTGTACTCATTTGTTTATTTAATTTGCGTAACTAAAAATGCATGCACAGAATGAGTAGAAGTCTGCAAAATGTGTGGGTAAGTCAGTGATTTGTATTACTCGTCGTTTCAGATTGCTCCTCAACTGCCAGTGAGTTCCTAGTTTTGTGCGCTGCTACTGATTAGCTATGGCTACTGTAAGTGTGTGCTACATATTTTTATATAGTCGCTAAAGGCAGGCAGCCTTCTTGTGAGCGTGATGTGTAGAGGTAAAGTTCTGAACCAGTCTGCAACACTGGAGGTATACTTTGGTGTGAAGTGTACTTGTGTATAATGTGCACTTATTGTAAAGTGGTGCTGGAATATTCCACACTTATTTTATAATGGCATTGGAATATTCCACAATAATTGTGTAGTGCCACTGGAATATTCTGCACTTATTGTTTAGTTGCACTGGAATATTCCACAGTTATTGTGTAGTGCCAATGGAATATTCCACACTTATTGTATAGTGGTGCTGGAGTATTCCACACTTGTGTAGTGCCACTGGAGTATTCCGCACTTATTCTATAGTGGTGCTTGAATATTCCACAGCTATTATATAGTGGCACTGGAATATTCTGCACTTATTGTGTAGTGGTGCTGGAATATTCTACTGTTATTGTATAGTGACACTGGAAGAATGTATCATTTTAATGAATAATGGTTCACAGAGAAAGATGTAGGCTCAGAATCCTTCAGTCTGAGAGAGTTAACATATCTGCTGGTACCTTTCAAATAATAATGAATACATAAAAGGGAGGTGTTAAGGTGCTTAATAGTGATGATTTCTGAGTGGTTGTGGTGCCAACATAATTCATTAAAATCAGGTGAGCATAAGGAACAGGGATTGTAAACAAGTGTGGTGAATGACGAACAAGTGATTACGAATGTGAGAATGTTAGTAAATATTATGTCACATTGACAGCAGCTTATGTAAATGAGATCAAGAAGAAAGAAGTTGGTCATGCAGTAGTAGCAAGGCAGCATTACCAAAACAAAGCTACAGATAAGCTTGTGTTTCCATTTCCTGCCTTGTAAGTGGCAATTATATATACCTCACTTCAATAGAGTAGCAAGGGAGGGGCAGGCACAGAGCGTTAGAGGGTAGGATCAAGAACTGCTGCAGGACCACTGATTTATTTTTTCTTTTTTTTGCTCCTCACTTGAAAAAGGTGTCTGGGGGGGGGGGGGGGCATGGATAGGCTGTTGTGGAAAGTCCTGAGGGAGGCATGTTTTATGTTTTTTTACTGTCAGGAAGCCCAGTACACCAAGCTGCTTAATCTACAGTCAGCTGATGTTCTTTTTTTTTTTTTTCATGCTCTTCACTTGAAGTGCTAAGGTGCTGGGTGGGACTGGGCACTAAATGAGCCAGTTATGGCTCTGTTTTGCACGACAATATTCTTAATATTTGCACCACAGCATGTGGTGCAAAAACTACTGAACAGCACCTTTGCTCATTAGAGTGCATTCAACAAGAAAGACAGTTAAAAAAACTTTCCAAACATTGAAGTCACTGAGGAAAAACAGTAAACTTTAACCTTAGTGGCATCAGTGTAGGAAAAACATGTGTTGGGTTCATAGACTTCAATGGGCGTACCACCATGCATGTGAGAAGGTGCCTCATTAAAGTCTGTGGACACAGCGTAAATTACCCCATGGTAACATCACAGTAGAAAGTGCTGCATTTATTTGGATCCTGGTTTAATAAAAGGTTTACAAAGCTTTTTATCAAAAAACGGCCCAAATACATTACTGTAGACAAGTGTAAAAATGCATAGCAGCACTTGACTCTTCAAATGCCACTATCTATATCCTAATATATCAGAAAACCACTTTAAAAGTCTGTCATTTACTTTACCCATTTATACCAGCCATTACATAAGACCAAAATGTGTTTGCACCTCAGAACTCCATTCTGGGTATTGGATTTGCATATATTAGAATATTCAACATTATAGAAGGGTATATGTACTGTGTGTGTGCATATGTTTTTATAGCTATATCTGTTAGTGTGTGTGTATGTGTGTGTGTGTGTGTGTGTGTGTGTGTGTGTGTGTGTGTGTATTCATTTTAGAACATCGAAAGCCCATAACATTGAAATTCAAAACACTGAGACCAAAATCTTGAAAATTCAAAACACTGAAAACTCAAAACATTGAAACACATAACATTGAAAATACATAGGAAACCAACATTTAATATATGCCAGCAGAACTACATACAGAAACAAATAAAAAGAAACCATATTACACTTCTTCAACTAACAAACAAGCATTCATAGAGGCATGTTACAGTTTTATCATCTGCATTTTAGTAATATAGTTTCTTGGAATCTGAGAGTCAATCTGAGATATCTTTAGATAATTAAAAATATGTGCTGTAGTTATCCTCTTAAATGCCTTCTCCTTAGTGTTTAAAATATAACTGGTGGTTGAGTATATTGCGACCCAAGTTAACAGCCCTTGTCCAGGCCTTCATGTGTACACAGCTGCAGTATTAGTTTCTGTTAATAATCGTTCCTGTTTATAAGGATGCCTTCGAGACTCTTTGCATTAGCATTTGCTGATGTCTCTTTGTCTAATGTTCTGCTGTTCCTTGATTTATATCCTCCCTTTTCAAATGTTCAAATGAAGCCTATTGCAATTCGTCAGACAGAGAAAACAATCCCGTAATTTCAAAATGCATCTCCATTTTCAATTATTTTGACTTAATATAAGACGTATTATTCTGTTGTTGGCATTATATGAGTAGATACAAAAGGAGAGAAATTCAGATTATAATACGAATTTCACCTATAGCGTCTTTTCTCATACTCTCTCTTCATTTCTGTTGTGGCAATCTAGTAAGCTTTGCTTGTTGCAAGTCTGTGTGTGTGTGTGTGTGTGTGTGTGTGTGTGTGTGTGTGTGTGTGTGTGTGTGTGTGTGTGTGTGTGTGTGTGTGCTAATCTAAATTTTGAGTGACAAACTGCCTAGATTTCACAGTGAACATTCAAAAGGAGTTTCTTAAAGAGAAAAAAAATTGTAAAAAGTGGCGTACAATGTATGTGCTTCACCTAAATAAAGAGAATGAACATGGAGAAGCTGTACTGTTCAGAAGATAACATTTTCGTACATTTACAGGTGAGGATGCACATCAAAAATCATGTGTTGTTTTGTTTTTTGAAATCTATAAAAAAAAGTGCATGTTATTTTCCTTTCTTTCCAGCCCCACTCATATTTTCCTGTATCTTTGTCTATCCAGTGTTTAGTTTTACCCCATTATCCTTAAACAGGGCCATACCAGTATTCAGCAGTGTTATGCTGCAGAATGTAAACCTTACAGCATTTTGCATTGTGAAACTGCTGCTACTGTACTGTTTTACAGTGAGTCATTCACATATTATACACCAACATCAGGGCGTAGCCTTAATGCCCAAATTCAGTTACATAAGTGTGGTTTAAACCTTCAGGTTTATACAGAACAGAATGTGAAATTTAAGCATACTTGGCTGAATTAACAAGGAAGGGGAGAATTTGTTAATTAACTTTTAAGAACTGAAGCGGATGTTGCTTTAGGAGTAAGAATAAGAGGTAACATCATTTAGAAATACCTTAAATGGGCTATCTGACAGTACCCACTAAGAAAAAGAAGTTTAATTTAATGAACAAATCTTGAAACATGTCCTGTCCTTTATTTGTGTATTTCAGATAGAAACAGTATGCTGTCAGGAAGAGTCCTATTACATTTTAATGGATTTATGTTAGACATTGGTTTTTCACAGGTCATTTCCTATAGCATTCATATTTCAGTCTGATCTGCTTAAGTGAGGCACACATTTGGTTGTCCATCCTGAGTAGCCATATTTTGAATAGAAGTGCAGGAGCCAGAGGGCTGCTGCAGAAAGAACTGAGCAGCCACATGTAATCTGCCCTCTTCTGGGTGGTGTGTGTGTGTGTGTGTGTGTGTGTGTGTGTGTGTGTGTGTGTGTGTGTGTGTGTGTGTGTGTGTGTGTGTGTGAGAACCTTTCTTCAGAAGTGGGGAGAGAGAGAGAGAGAATAGGTGTGACGAATCCCTCGTATCAGATTACAATACCTTTTGAGGTAGGGTGGGAAAATCAGCAGTACAATACATGCCCATGCTCCTGTCAAAAAGTTAGTGGATTGTCTGCTTTATTTATCTTGGCAAATGAGGATATAACCCAGTGGAGATAATGAGACATGTAGAGTTTTTTGCCTTTTTTTTTTTATTTGTCACGCCTCCCTTTGGATAAAAAAAAAAAAAAAAAAAAAAAAAAAAAATCATTGTGTACAGCTGATAAACTAAAGGCATCCTGTTTGCAGTGACTCTTGCTGCTGTCCATGGTGCTGAATCTCTGCAACCAGCATAGAAGCCGTTTTATGCATGCTTTGTTGTTGTTGTTTGTCTTTCGGCTTTTTCCCGGTAAGGGGTCGCCACAGCGGAACTCCGGTCGGCTAATGATTGGTAGTAGATTTTTTACGAAACGCCGAGGTGCCAGAGAGGAAATAAATGATTAGGTGACAGACAAGTGAGCTGCTAAAATTGTGAATGGTGGCAGGTGACAGAAACCAGACTTGTTGCCAGTTGACTAATATCATAAAACACAGTTAAATCCATATTGGTATGTATACATATCCTGCCATACCATTTTTATGCATTTCTGTATCACCTTTAGAATGGGTGCAGTTTAGTTTTTCAAATATAGCACACTTGACTGTAGTTTAAGGGAATCCATACAGTACTGTATTGTATATTCTATAGAATCCTGGATAACCAGTCATCCCAGGTGTGAAATAGCAACAGTCTTGCCGTACTATACCTAGCAATGTTTCATAAAGTTGTTCATTAACGCATACAGTTTTTGTTGTCTGTAACAAATGAGCATCAAATCAAGGAAGGACATAGTTCAGAGCAGGCAACACCAAAACTGGTGGTTGCTTGTCTCTTGCTTCAGCGTAATAGAAGTAGGGACATTAAGGCAGTTTTGAGAGACTGGACTTCACAGCTCTATAACAGGGCATACATTTCAAAATGCATAATTAAAGTTTCCCAGTGTCAGCACATTATCCTCATTAGGAACACAAAATGTGCCATAAAACTTTGAAAACATTCCATAATAGCTCGTTAGGAACTGGCATGTAGGTATGTTCAGATACCTTTTTTTTCCTTCCTGATTCCCTTCTCATTGTTCTAAATATATTCTGTTCAGAGTTTAGATAGTATTACATCATAAAAAAGAGTGTGCTGTCATGTCAAGTAAATCTTCAGTCTCTTTCTTACCTTTGCATACTGATCCAGCTGAGCATCGGCTGCTCGCTGTTACTTCAACTGTTCGTACACTAATTGCCCCCAGTAGGGCTGGGACCTCTGCAACTGTGGGAAGGGGAAGTAGCAAGTGAAGCAATCACAGCAGTGTCATATACACTGGCTTAGTACAACAGGGAAACTTTGGTATGCCCTAACTTGGTTGGTCTGCTTGACATCACATGTGTTACCACACATCAGTTAGCTCCTGCCCTCATTGGTAAGCTGACTGTATTGGCTCTCTTCTGCTTAATGACTGGGCTTCTGCATCACAAGGGGGAGTGCAAGATTGCATAAATAAATCCTACCATTGCTGCTGGAATTGACAAACCAATGGCTGTCACTCCTTCGCACCCCTCCCCGCCTGACTATTCTAGTGCCAGAGCCACTACTAAAACTCAGGGTCTTTGTCAAGGTCCTTCCCCTCTGTGGAATGGAGAAAGATAGGTTTTATGTTTTCCATGGCAGTAGGTATGTTATAAGTTTTGTGTTCCTTGTCAGTAGATGTGATGTAGCCTTATATCCATTTCATTTTATTTTTGCTGTTAATGCTAGTCCTTTTTATGAACTGGGGAAGAAGGAGCTGGACTTCCTTTCCCCTGTACTAAATGTTTGCCTTTGCTAGCTCTTTGGCATAGAAGTGTTGGCCCTGACTGCATATCAGATTGTGAGGTGTGAGTAAGTGCTTGCAGCCTAGAGGGACTGGTATGTGACAGATGGTAGGAATGGCTAACATTGACTTGCTCATATATCCCAACAAAGTGCAAATTGAACCAAGGCTTGCTCTAAAGTCACTTAAATATTGGTTTATTGTATATAGTCTGCCTGTATATATGGGGAGGGGGATTTTAACATAATACTGACATAGGCTAACGTGATGCATTCAGCAATGTTCAAACATATGACTGGTTTCATTTTGTTTTTATGCACCTGAAGAAGCAGATGTGAAAGCGCTTGTGCCTGATTAATTGTTTTATAACCTGGAGCCTTTCCTGCGTCGTCCTGTTGTTTTTGGATACTGACATAGGTTTGCCATGTGAGGAATGTGTACAAGTGCATTGCTTTATTTTAGAATTCAGGGGGCATGAGCCCACTAAAGAGTGTATAGCAGGAAAACAGAATTGCAGGTCTGCAGAGGTATGCACTCCTATAGGGCTTAGCATAGTAGGAACTGCACTTTAATTTCTAGATGGGGGCGGTTGTGGGGATGGTATTTTGGACATCTATAAAAGTCTTCTAATTGCTATTGCATGATGGCTGTGAACCTCAGCTCTCACCCTTCACGTTTCTGTAAAAGTTGTGGTTCAGAATGAATAAATGAGAAATAGAGAATGCGGGACTGATCACCAAACAGGAGAAAAGGACCAATATAATAAAAAAATAACATTGCTATCTGCATACCTGATGTTTGTGCAGTATAGCATATACTATTTCTCTAGGTTTCATGGTGTCTATTTTGTTTGCAAAATTCAGGGAACAAGTAAGAATAAAATGTCCGATATTAGATTTACATTCATTTAGGTCCATCAAGTAGGAAATAATTTATATGCATTCAGCTTAGACGTTTGTGATATAAATTAATGCTGCTACAGCATTTTATTCTGTGTTAATTCATCTCTTTGATTTCAGCACAGAAATGGAGAATATCCTCCCAAGACTGCCTATAAAGGCTGCTTGGTATGAAACCAAGCAAAGCAGCCATAAAGAAGGTGAGTCATGTAGTTGTAGGGAAACAAAAACATTTGCAGTCTGTGAAAGTGGCCTGCTGTTTTAACAGTGTTCCCATACGGTGATCATTAGAACATTGGCAACTGTGAATAGTGGATGGGTCACAAAAGTTTGATGGAATTAAAGGTCTAAGCCAATAAATAAATAAATAAATAAGAGACTGCAGAGTTTCACCAAATGTATTGAAGCAAAAGTGATAATTTTTAATTATTTTTTTAACTGTACACGTCATGTGTTTACCACAGTTTAAAGTGAAGTCCTCTAATTATCCTTTATGTATGAGAGAACATTCTAAATATGTGACACAGGACTAGTATCTTTCAATGGAAGTCTCTACTGCAGAAAGAATGGTTAGCATCAGATAATATACTCTTAGTAAACTGTGCAAAATTGTATTTGATGTAACAGTAGCAACAATGCATCAGAAAGCATTAGAATAATATCTTCTCCCCCTCTCCTTTTAATTCTGTGACACTTTGATGATTCCTTGCATCCTTTGGTGTAGCTGAGCCATTTTAGTATCCCTGACAGCAGCGTTATCTCCTGTGCTGATTGAGGTGGGCTTTACTTGTCACTGTCTGATTTGGAGACTATTGTATTATTTACTGATGATGGCTTTTTCACCGTACTGCCGCACATGAAGACTGGTCACACAGTGCATAAAGGGACACACTGGTCACACAGTGCATAAAGGGAAGCACTGGTCACACAGTGCATAAAGGGAAGCACTGGTCACACAGTGCATAAAGGGAAGCACTGGTCACACAGTGCACAGAGAGAATGGGGTAAGTGTAGCTGGTTTAGCAGCAGATATCAAAAGGGACTGCAGACTCGAGCGCTGTATTGTCTTGGGCCTTTTTACCAAACATAAAGTCAGAAACTGCAGTGTTGTAGGGTAGGGTCATATGTCACACTTTAATACCTTTTTTTCTTGCTGACAATAAATAGGAATAGGCAAAAGTTCTTGCTAATTAAGAAGTGTACTTTTTGTAGCAGACAGTATGATGGGAAATAAAAAGAAGATAACAGTTTGGTTATGGGAACGACATTTATTTGCCTTTGATTACCAGGAAAGTCTGAATAGACAAAGCCCCCTTTTCAGGGGAATTCAGGGGAGAAACTCACCATGTTCCATACACTATGGTGAATTTACATATGCATATATACAATGTAGTACACAGAGCATGTAAAACTCACACACATCAATAGAAGATTCAGCGTTATATTACAGCATATGTATACATTCCCACTGCAGTTTTGTGTAGACTTTGGATACATACAGTGGTCATTCTTTGTTTATTTACTTTTATTGTTTTTTCACTTTCTGTTGTCAGACTTGCATCTAACCAGTGTAGGTCTTATAATCAGTCATTCAGTTGTTATAATCACTCATTCAGTTTTTATATACTAGTTTCCAGTGATGGATTTTTTTAATGTCGTTCTCTTTAAATCACTATTCAATCTTTTCTTCTTCTTTTTACAGAACCCTGGACTCTAGGCTGTGTGGTATGCTTTGGTGCCCTCAGCAGAAGGTTGTTTTTATCCTTTCTGATGACTCTCTGGCTTTGATTGTACAATTATTTGGTTGTCAGTTAGTGGTACTGATCTCTGCATTATCGCATCAGTCATTTTTCCTACCCTACAGTAAGTTCAGACACCTTCTGATATCCATCACTGAAAGAATTTCCTACCCATGTTTCCCAGTTTAGCATCTGAAGCTTGGAAAAATTCATAGATAAGTTATGAACTGCGAAATGCACAGTTAAGCAGGGAATGGCCATGCACAGGCTGGAAGCAGTTCATAATAATCTGTTTCTGTGTAGTACTGTCAGCACAAGTGCTTTATGGAGGATATAAGCAAATTACAGCATAATAACATGCATGTAAAACTGGGTAGGGAAGTGAAGCCATAATATCATGAAAATGTACACAGTGTGAACACAGATGAGATTCACAGTCATGGGGGTATTGCTCAGCAGTGTGTGGCAGTCAGTAAAAGTGTAAATCATGTTGAAAATATCAAAGTTGCAGACAGCAGAAATGCTTCAGATTACAATAGCAATGGTGCAGCAACATTTGGTAGCCATTAGCCCTATCAATTCCTACTTGTATACACAAGGAGGTGCCTAACAAAAACGGAAATCATTAGTGACAGCAGGTAGCAGTATAACTTTTCTGAAATACAGAGTCTATTGATTGAGCTTCATCTAGATTAGGACATAGTACTCAGCTTGGTTAATATTTATTACCCACAGATCTACAAAAGTATCTGGTATTCATGTCCCTGTGGAGGCCAACGTTGTACAGTGCTTTTCATTGTAGTTACAGATCTTTCAGTGACCATCCGAAGACATTAGCTATTTCTTAATCATCTGTCTCTAGGAAACTGTGCAAGTTTCCAAAAATAATCCTTTTACTTTGGGATGAACATATCAAATTCCCAAGCACACCACAGGAGAATATCACCCTGTTTATTTCATCACTCACCTTCCTCGGGTACTGGGTGGCATGGACTGCACACATACAGCAGTGACAACTTTACTTGGTTCACAGTCTCTGAGACACATCAGTCAGAAAGGCTTCAATTCTTAAGACTACCTGGTAGCATGTGATGCACTTACAATTACAACCAATGAGTCCACATATCACCCAGACAGTATGTGTGTGTATGTTTATAGATATGACATGCACTTCACATGTACTGCTGCTTCGTGCATATTAACATTGCATTGGGCCCTTTGGATGGTAATTATGTCACTGTAGCTAAAAGAATGTATACAGCTACACCTATAGTGTGTGCAAATGTAGCAATGACCCACCTCCAACATGTGTTGCAACAGCTTTGGTGATGATGCTGGTTAATTGCCCTGGCTAATGATGTCTGTAAGGAACTTAGAGAGCATTGCCAAACTCCAGTATAACTAAAAAGACATGTAAACCCATAACAACATTGGGAATAAGTTCAACCAACTCAAATTCTAGTTCTTCTGCCTTAATACATCAGGGGACATTGCAGTATGTCCCTGCCACAGCCTCCAAGATGCTTCTAACATGTACTACATTATATAATCTTGAGGAAGCAGCCAGGCCAGCCTCATTGTATGAATACATTTTGACTGTGCAAAAATACAACTTACACTGCAGGTGCACCTCAGGGTATGGATATATTTGGACCATGCAAACGTACAACTTACACTGAAGATGCACCTCAGTGTATGGATACATGTGGACTATGCAAGCTTGCAACTTACACTGAAGGTGCACCTCAGGGTATGAATACATTTGGACCATTCAAACATACAACTTACACTGAAGGTGCACCTTGGGGTATGCCTATATTTGGATTATGTAAACATAAAATTTGAACTGAAGGTGCAGCAACATCATCAGCCAATGACAGTGGGTTGCAAAATAAAGAGCAGCTATGACACACATACCTTCAGACAGATGTGGGCACAGTATGTGGCAGCCCAAATGAAGCAGTGCCATCTAGGTAAGAGCTATAGACATTGATCAGGATACAGTGGCATACAGCTGTAGTGCATGCCATGTTAATATGACATACAGCTGTAATGCATGCGTGTTAATATCAGGCTGTGCTGGTCATTCCATGGTCAGGACACAGTGCATCAGATATCTACACATACACCACAGAAGAGGAAGTCTGCAGTAAGTCAGTTATCACCATGTTCACAGGTGGCTAGGGACACATTGATATATATGGCTGCCAGCACACACTAAGTGGGAGAGGTATGTCACATAAGGCAGAAGCTATGTGGTATGTACTCTGTGCCACAGATTTCATCCTAATGTGATGTGGATAGGGTGCAACTATGTGAGCATGAGCTCGGACCAATTCAGTGCCCTGGTGTTGTAGAACTTGATGCTTTCCATGTTAGGGTGTGTTAATGTGGGACCATGGCTTGGATGAATCTCATTGGTGATAGGCCCTACCATTGGTAGCTGGTGTAGCCGTCACTTTTGATGAGGGGTAACAGATTGCCATGCATGTCTGGCACAGGTGAAGACTGTGTACCTTGCAGTGACCACCCTGTTTATATTCCCTATCCTGTCCTGGGCAGTGAAGGGGGAATGGTAGTCATGGGAGGACTGGCAATCCTTTGCATGGTGGTGGACATGGAAGCAGTGTGCACCACCACGGACCTCATAAGACCAAAAATACTCTATGTCCTTATGGATCAGCTGCCATTACTGGGTGACATTCTCATGAATGCCATGCAATACACCAGTCAATTGCATGGTGGACTGGGTAGCTGCACATAGTGCTTGTATGATAGTTTAACACAACCTGATTAATCCTGGGTGCCATCCACATGTCAGGGACCAACTGTGACATGTGACAACATTGGCCATTCCTAAGATACTGTTCTGTGGTTGGTATACCCACATCAGAAGCAGATGGAGCAATCTTTGGTGCTCACAGCAACACAGAGTGTTAGCACAGAGACAACATCAGGCTCATCTGAGGGCAGAAAGTGCTACTGTATCACATGACTGTGACTTGTCACCACTGTTAATCCTTGTACATGTGTCAACATGAGCTTTGTTATCCTTCCACAACCTCTACAGGTGTTACCATACCAGTGGCATGACAACTAGCTCAATATTTTAATAATAAAAAAAAAACAATAAAAAAATTATTCAAAATCTTAATGGCTTTTGGAAGGCACTTGAATAAATTTGTATTGTTTTTTATTAAAACGTCAAGTTAGTTGTTGTGCCTTTCAGTATTTACTATTGTTGTCATACTAATACTGTGCTCTGCACTGTGAATGCACAAAAGACACACTAGAGTGAGTACCTGTGCTACACCTGTGACCCTGTGGCATGAGTACCCATGCTATGCCTGTGGCATGAGTACTTGTGTTACAGCTGTGGCCCTGTGGCACACACAGTAAGGGTGTCCATTCAAGCTGTGTCATACAGTGCCAACCTATCTCTGATGTCACCCTGTGTCTGGAGACCTGCCTCTGCTATTGCAAACATAAGTGGTGTATTTTATGATCCATGCATGAACTATGTCTGCCAAGCTGTTGTATAGAAATCTCTTATGTTACTAACGTGGTACATCATTTGCTGAGATGCATAATGGTTGTTCCATCCTCTTGCCACTGTCAAGTTCTCCAGGGATGATCCCAGTACTATTGTGCCCCAGCAGGTATACCTGGAATTATTCTGGCCCTTTTAGTCTACTGCACCTAGGTGTCCCCACCTTGTGGTTGATCTCTCACTTGCCATGGAATGTGCTGTGGCATGGCATGTGTGTGGCTTTCTTACTGTATTGTTGTAATGTGCGATTTCAACTGCTTACAGCAGTGATGTCACAAAATCATATCTGCTGTATCTGGTCCTGTAAAAGGTGCCAAGTACTCCCTGTCCTCAGCAGGTGCTGTCCAGGAGTCCTGAATGTCTGGAGCAGGATGTCATTTTTTTTGAAGGGAAGAAATTGTCCATCTTCTGTCATCCATATCGACCTCCAGACATGCAGATATCTGTGAACACAAGAAACATGGCTATAGAATGTATGTGTTTGGACTAGTAGGATAACAAATACAGACACAGGGGTAACCTAGCTATAACAGGCTATAGGCAAAAGGGCAGCTGTGAGGATGTTTTCCACTGTAGTTGGAGGGACAGATGGGATCACAAACATCTGCCTTACACTAACACACAGGCTGTACTTATGGGGCCCTACCTCTTTCCTTGGACCAACAGGTGAGTATAGGGAAAAAGGCAGTCATTCCTGGTGCCAACATTGGGGAATACCTGGTGAAAACACAGGTGACACAGCTATACAGTGCTGCAGTAGGAAGGATTCACATATACAGGCATAAGAATGCTGTAGCCAACATCATTGGTCATCGTATACTGTAAACAGGGCATACCTTCTCCATAAGAGGCATGTACAGGTTGTTCAAATATCATGATCTACCTTCTTGTTATTGTAAGTTACATACACAAGACATGCAGATGAACACATTCATATTACTAGCCTTAAATAAACTGAGTTCATGTCCAAGGGTGCTTGTCCTTGGGAAGGTGGACAAAGACAGCTTTCTACACACTTGCAGATTACACTGCACATACTCATAGCTGCCTATAAATCCTGAAAATGCAGGTATTCCTCCAAACACTGCTTTCCAGATCTCCAAAGTAACTTTCTGAAATTTGCATGAATTAGCATACAACATGTCATTGCATTCTCGAACTACATGGCTTTATAGCATATAAGCAAATAAGGTCAAGTACTATGAACGACTGAATCATTTTATTTTGCTGCCATGCATGTACAACATGAAGAACAGCTTACTGCGGAGGCACGCTTCTAACATTATTGTAGCTGCACGAGAGAACTGTGTGACTATGAGCAGGGCTTCTCCAGAGCTATCCACTGTTCAGAGATCATGCACACATGATTCACAGCTACCATTTTGCTTCTCAAGAATGTACAACCATTTTATGAGGATATTTGCTCAGTGGAGAGTGCTTACATGGTGCACAAAGGAGAGCAAGATCATGCTCTGTCTCCTTCATGGTCATTTCAGGGTTCTAGTTTTGTGTCCCTGTGATGGTCCAGAAGTGCATAGAATTAATGCCTGGTATAACTTGGTTGTAGTGTTGACCATAGTCATTGACATCACCCAGACAGGGCGTGCAGTGCAGTCATCAGTATGATGACCTGTGATCACTGTGTTTGTGAGGGTGAGGTTAAGCAGCAGTGCTCTGAATGTTATTGTAAGTGAAATGTATTGTATTTTTTTTTTGGTGTGATTAGGGAACTGTTGTTGTTACAGGCAGGTCTTTCTCTGTACAGCAGCATGTCACATGTTGGACTGGGTAGCTGCAGACTGTGCCTGCATGATATTTTGGCAGACCTCAATTGATTCCTTAGTTCCAAGTTACATCTGCATGTAAGGGAGCAAATGTATGGGGCCTCCTGTGTGCTGCTTGTAGGTCAAGTAAAGATGGTGATGGTACAAAGTGTAATATGCTAGTCATATTTATAGTAGGTTTCTGCAGAGACATGTAGTATGGTGGATTATTCTGTTCTACATTAAGGTGCCTGCAATGCTCCTGCTGTATCCCCGTGTATATCGGGGTTCTTATTTCTTTATAGAGTTATTAATTTATATACAGGGAACACCTGCCTTCATCATGGGATACATCTGCTGAGACATATGCGAAGGACTGAAGGTTGTCAATGTTGTTGTAACATGTTACTTTACTCCTGTCACGGTTCTGTGAATTGATCTTTTCTTTGTCAGCATAATCGAACTTGAACCCTGTCACCTATCTCAAGAGACAGATGATTCTAGTGGATAATAAAGTTTAGTTCTATTGGCAAGTGCTGACATGCATTAAGATAGGTACACCTAGGACAAAATTCCAATTGCATCTTCTTCATGCAGGTATGCATAATGTATATCCTCAAGCAGGCAACTCAGCAGTGGTCTGCCCCTTCTGATGCTGCAATTAAGGAGGTTGCTGAAATTATGAGTGCCTCACAAGTGGGGATCCCAACCTCTCATGATGGTGGAGACTGCATTGGAGAGAGCTGTCAGCAGATAAATAACCAAAATGGAGAGCCTTCTCGATTAAATTGCAGATTCATTCCAGTGGTCGACCCATATTGCCAGGCCACCAGAGAAGGATGTTGCCCGCACATGTACCAACCCTGATCCATTAGTTGAGGATGGATTACAGTAATCTCCATCTTGACTGGGGTGGTAGACACCACAGTGATGCTCATACTGTACCCTATTTTGATGTAACCCCTTACTATTGTCACACCCCATACTCTGTACATTGCTCAGCCATTCCAATCACTATTTGTCTACCCACTGTTTGTATCTGTCCATCCAAAGTTACCCCAACTGCTATATGTGATTGCCTCCCCATGCACACAGACCTAGTCTATTTTCCTTCCTTCCCCATTACCTTTTCCCTATATGAAAAGAGCTATCCCCCCCCCAAAAAAAAAACCCTGCCTTCCTCCTTTTCCTGTTTTCCTATATACTCCTTCCCCAATATTGTGCTTCTGTCAGGTGTCCACATAAGTTGATGTCATTCCACTGTAGTTACAGATGCTGTATAGCTATATAGTTTTATATGGCACTTTGCACCATTCTGCCAAGGATCATGATAGCACACACAGTATACCTTCTATATGTGTTGCTTTATTTTGGGAAGGAATAGTCTGTAAAGTAGCATTTTCAGTTGTCTTGCGATTCAAGCAAGGTGGTACTTGGCCATTCTGTGGATCTTGTGCACGTTTGTGTACATGTTTCACTGCATGCATGTGTCTGCAGGCATATTTGCTGTGTTGTTCCACTGTGTAAACCAGAGTGCAAAAACCTGTCTGAAAGTACCACCTACCTTACTTTAGAAACATAATTAGTGTCTGCACCGTCTTGTACCTCCAAACTGAGCAAGCCTTGCTTATGTGATTAGCATATTCCCTTAAATCCCAGCCGTTGACTCCCTGACTGGACAATGATTAGGCATCTTGGTAATAAACCACAAGTCAACACTAGGGATGAGTATGTAATGGTGGTGGTGCTGCGGTAGCGTTGCCGCCTCGCAGTAAGATGCTGTCCGGTTCGATTCTCAGCTAGAGTGTCTTCTGTGTGGAGACATGCGTGAATGGGCGTGTCTTCGTTGAAGGTTGTGCGTCAGGGTTGGTAACTCGGCACGTAAAAATCAACTACCAATCATTAGCGGACTGGAGTTCCGCTGTGGCGACCCCTAACTGGGAAAAGCCGAAAGACACAAAAAAAAAAAAAAAAAAAATATATATATATATGTACATATATAGAGAGAGAGGGTGTGTTTTCAGGGGATAGTTGAGAATTTTTCCTGTCATTGTTATGAAAGCTTTTAAATTACTGTGACAAACACTTGTAGAACTGTAGAGGGACATAATTTATGTTTTAAGATTTCTGTTGCATTGATTTTGTTTCTGGCTGGAGAAGTTGCCATTTGCCTTAATTCATAATTACCTACCCTAGCATGTACTTCAACAGATCTAAATCTAGATCAAGCAAAAGGATGCGCTTTTGTTTGAAGCATTGTGTTTAAATAGGTCAGTTTCTCTGGCTCCTGGTTCAAACAAATGAGTGCTTCCCTATTCACTTACCAGCAGTGTATGCAGTGAGTCTCCCAGAGCAACAGTAAGGACAGTAATATCCAGATTGAGCTGAGGCTGGCTTCTCCAGGTTATGTCTGACACTTAAACAAAGATTGCTGTTCTTTTTTTGGATGTTTGCCTTAGTTATGCTTCTGAAGATGTGAGCTTTGCATAGTTATGCCGATAAATCTGTCAATGCCACTCACAGTTAGTTACCCTGTTTATATTATGGTTTTGCAACAATTCTCAGCGTTTTGTGGTACAGTCTGCTCCTCTGATCTTCTGTGTTGTTTGAAAATTGATTGCTTTTCCCTGTGTTTGCTGAGGGCAGCCCTAATACATTGGCAGTGGCTGTTGGATTCTAATTAATCATATGGTTATCAAGTTTCTTATTTTTCCATTTCACACCCTCTCCATTGTTTGTATGAGATGTAAAAATGATTCTTTGTTTTTTTCAGATAGTGTTGAACTGATACATATTTTTCCAGGCTGTGGGCCATTACATGTGGTATTGACTTTATCCAGTGTGTTGTTTCAGTAATGTGACTGTTTGCATTTTGCGCTGAAAGTGACAAACACTTCCATGTAGTTGCATGTGTGTGTGTGTGTGTGTGTGTGTGCACGCATTTAGCTGCTTTAAGTCAGAGATAAAATCTATATTCTGACTTGACTCCTTGCCTGTCTTTAACATATTTATTTGCTATTTGCTGTTTTATAAAACTAAGAGTTCTTATGCACTGATGAAATACTTTGTATGATGTATGGGTTAATAACTGAAGAACAGAGCACTGGAGAAATTAGTTTACAAGTGCAATGCTCCAGTCAGTAACTCAAGTGTATACTTTAGGTTTTCCTGGTTCTTGTCTCATGTATCAAAGAAATGGGGTGGAAGAGGTGTCTTTCGATACACTGAGGAAATAATTTTTCCTGCAGATGAGTTGTCATGGATACAGTTTACTGGATTTTATTGTGTCTAAATCAGTCTACAGCAAACTGTCTGCACAGCCTAGAAATTTAATGGAGACCTTAAATAAAAAGGGACTTAAATATAACATGCGTTCACTGCACTTTTTAATGAACATGATTTCTTTGTGAATGCACTGTGCAGGGATATTGGCATTTTTTGTTGTTGTGTGATGCAACAATATTTTATAGTTTCTTTTATTATATATTATGCTCAGTTGCCTAACTTGTCCAGTGTGTGTGTAGAGCATCCCAGGTATTGGCTTGATTGCCCAGCATGTAAAAGACTTGTCAGGATGGAGTCTGCATAGGACCAAGCTGTAGCTCTGCAGCAGTTTGGTAGCTTTATCAACATTCCTTCATAGTAATTTGTTTGCCTCCCCCACCCCCATTGGCTTGTTTAACTAGTGTCCATAGGGTGTACGTTATCATTGTGGAGTCTGCATAGGACCAAGCTGTAGCTCTGCAGCAGTTTGGTAGCTTTATCAACATTCCTTCATAGTAATTTGTTTGCCTCCCCCACCCCCATTGGCTTGTTTAACTAGTGTCCATAGGGTGTACGTTATCATTGTGGAGTCTGCATAGGACCAAGCTGTAGCTCTGCTGCAGTGAGGTAGCTTTTTCAACATTCCCTCATAGTACTTTGCTTGCCTTCCCCACCCCCATTGGTTTGTTTAACTAGTGCCCATAGGGCATACGTTATCATTGTGGAGTCTACAGAGGACCAGGGTGTTCTACTGCTGCAATGAGGTATGTTCCCCATGAACATTCATGCTGTCCTCATTGGCACAGTCTTGTATATGCAGATAAATCCCTATGCTTATTTATTTTTATTTATTGCATTTGTTTAACTGGAAGGTCCACTGGGCCGAAAAGTGCCCATTTTCAGTGGAGGCCCGGGGAGAAAAGCTCCACAGTGACATTTACAATAAGTGCAATTAGATGAAAGCTCAAATAACAATACAATACATAAAATTTGATAAAAACACAGCAATTATAACAGATCAAATTGCATACGAGTTTTGACAAAGAAAGAAAGAAAGGCAGTGCACTTGTGAGTAAATCTGACTACTGACAGTACAACATAATTGTTGATACAGAATGAGGCACTCTAGTTGTCAGAAATACCAATTGACAGTACATTTGCACAAGGGTATCCTATCAAGGAGTAAAGGTGAAGGTGTAGGAGGTAGTAAGGGAAGGAGGGAGGAAAGGTGGGAGTAGAAGAAGGGAAGAGACAATGTCAGGTTGTGGGCTGCAAGGAGTTAGCGCAAGGGCATTGCCGGTGGGAGGAGAGATGATGTTTCAAAGACTTTTTAAAGATAGATATATTACTAGTGGAACTAAGTGAGGGTGGGAGAGAGTTCCATAGTTTAGCAGTGGGAAAGGAGTGGAGCCATTGTCCAGTGGAAAGGTTGGGTTTCTCTCCCTGTAGGAGCATCTGATTTTCAAAGAGGCCTATTTGGGTGGTATAGAGTAAACAGATTAGAAAGGACAGCTGGATGGGTTGTGTATTAGTTTATGGGCAGTAGTTATTTGAATATAAGTAAGATGATGAGGTAGTTCTAGCCAGTTCAGTAATTGAAGAGAGGTGCAGTGGGTGAGTTAAGTTGCGTTCATTGGTGATAAACTTTGCAATTTTGTTATAGCATAAGTATAGTTTGGATTTAAGACTGATGTGTATATTGGTGAAGAGAGGAGCACCGTAAAGTAGAGAGGGGGGCAAGAAGGAGGAGGCAAGGGCTAGTTTGGAAGAGTAGTTGAGGAATTCTTTGTGTCGATGTAACATTCCCGATTTCTGGTGAGCTTTTTTAATGTTGTTTTGAATATGCATGTTCAAAGTTAGGTGTTCATCTATGGTGACACCTAGAAGTTTAGTATGAGTGACAATTTCAGTAGAAGTATTGTCATGTGAGAGAACAGAGAAAGTGTCTTTGTTTATGGCCATGGACTTTTATGGGTGAATAACACTAGTTTAGATTTTTTTAGGATTTAATGCTAGATGGTTGTTAGCCATCCAAATTTCAGTGGAGCTGAGGGCTGCTTGGGTAAGTTTCTGAAGTTCGTGTGAGGAGTTGGCAGTACAGATGACAGTAGAGTCATCCGCGTATTCGATGACTACTCCTTGAGAGAGACTAGAGTAGAAGTCATTGTTGAAAATGCTGAAAAGTAGTAGGCCTAAGATAGACCCTTGGGGAACACCTGTAGTGGTGTTAAGGAAAGGAGAGAAGGAGTTTTGCAACTTTGTACCGTGCTGCCTGTCTGAGAGGTAGTTGGAAAACCAGTGTAGGGTAGCGGGAGAGATACCTATGTTGGATAGTTTTCTAAGAAGAAGAGGGTAGGAGATAGTATCAAAGGCTTTGGACAGATCGAGAAATAAGGAGGAGGCAAGTTTTCTGGCATCACGGGCCTGATTAATAGAGTCACTAAAGGAAATAAGAGCTGTAGTGGTGCTATGTCCTGGTCTGAAACCATGCTGGGTTGGCGATAGTGTGTTATTGTCAAGTAAATAGTTAAGGAGTTGGCTGTGGCTACATTTTTTGAGGATTTTTGATATAGGAGAAAGAATGGCAATGGGTCAAAAGTTGGAGATGTCTGTATTGTTTCCTCCTTTGTGGAGTGGGAGAATAAATGCTTTTTCCAAATGGAAGGAACATAAGACTCTTGGATGGGCCTATTAAGAAGTACGCTGACGGTATGCAATGGAATTTGCTCCTTTTTGTACGAATTCTGGAGGCAGGTTGTCAGGGGCATTAGTGCATGGTTTTAATTTCAGAAGCAGTTTCTTTACTATGGCTGTGGAAATAGGAGCTAGAGAGAAGTTGTGTGTATGGGCAGGGGAGGTAGTAGTAGCAGGAGGGTTGGGTTGGTTAGGATGAGTTTGAGGGAAGTTGGTAGTGAGATTAGCTATAACTTTAATAAAGTAAGTGTTGAAAAATGTGGCAATTTCCACAGTGTTTTTTCTGGGTCTGGACAGGGGTTAGTTTTTGATCCATGGCGTAGAAGGATGTTGATTTTGTGTTGCTTGAGTGTTTAGGGTTACGTTTGTGTTGGTTTTGTAAAGTATGATAGTATTCTTTTTTATCCTTAGTGACTTGGTGCTTTACTTGGTTGTGGAGGTGTCTTTAGGTTATGAGGTCAGAGGGTACTTTGTACTTTCACCAAAGCTTCCAGACTTTGTCCCTGGTGACCATGTTCTGTTTGGTAGCTCTAGAGAGCCAATGGGCATGTAAGGATTTTACGTGTTTTAGTCGGAGGGGGGGTTGCGAGGCTGTTCAAAATATTAAGGCATGAGGAATTGAAATATTGTACTGCATTGTCTAGAGGGAGTGTTTTTAAGGGTTCCTAGTTAATGCTTTGTACGGAATTGTTAAAGGTTGTGGGGAAAACTGCGATAGGTCTCTGTTATTTTTGTATTGATGTTTATGTAATGTAGTTATAGTTTTGCATATTATAAAGCTGGTAAGTGGTCACTGATGCTATTTGGGAGGGTGCCTGTGGTGGCGATTTTATTAGGGTCAGAGGCCATGATCCAGTCTAAGATTGTTCCATGGCTGTTGTCTTTGTTAGGTCTGGTAATGTCAGCAATTAACTGACCATAGTTATATAGGTTAATGTTGGTGGGGGGGGGGGTGTTGCTGTGAGAAATCTAACCAGTTTATATTAACATCACCCAGGATTATTGTTTCTGAAGTTATGTTGTTGGAAGTCCAGGCTAGGATTTCCTCTGGTATGGGGATATTATTGCCGGGGGGCATATACAAGGCAATGATACAGAGTTTTTTATTCTTATTGATTTTTAGGAAGGCTATTAAGATTTCTGCTGTAGCGAAGTTGGGTATGAGTGAGTTGTAGGGGGCTATATTGAAGGTGTTAGGGTAAATCAGAGCTACCCCACCACGTTTTTTTGGGGTCTGTCTTTACAAAGGCAAGCAAAACCAGGGGGAAAGAATTCTGAGCTTTTAATGTATGGTTTTATCCATGCTTCTGTAGCAGCAATACTGTCAGGTTTATTGTGTGTTGTTCAGGCATGGAAGTCAGGGATTTTGGTTCTAATGCTTTGCAGGTTAATTGTAGTTAGGTTTAGAGACGTATAGAAGCAGTGTGGCTTAGGAGATAAGGAGAGAGGACCATGGTTGGATGGATATCCTCACTTAAGATTAGCTTGGAGTATTTGAGTAGGATGGCGGTGGGTTCTTGTCTCTTTTTCATGTTACGGCGAAGGTAGGGGGTATGGTTTATGTTAGCTTTATTTATGGGGAGAATTTTTTGTTTAAAGCAGAGGATGTTGTCCGTAGGATATAGGTTAGGTGAAATGTCAGAGAGGGTTCTGGGTGTTAGTTTATGAATGGTGGTTGTTGTTGAGGGTATGTGGTGGATAGTGACAAATTGCAAATGTTTTACAAGCAGAAACTCTTGTCCTGTGTCAGGCTGCACTTCTGCCCAGGTTTCTCACTCTGGCATTTGCCATGTAGACCTTTCTTGTCAGTTGTCACACATGGAAGATGCGAGACTTATGAATGGTGGCACCAGGCAAACAGCCATTGACCAACCACTGGGCATCATTCACCCATTCTCAGTCAGATGTTTAGCTAATATAGGTGGGGAAGCGCATGATGCTACAGAGATTCCGTCTGACATGATAGGAGCGTTTCTCTCCCGGCCTGCACTGAAAATTGGCTTGTTCCAAGTCCGACTTTCCTGGTAAAAAAAAATGTTAAATAAATAAATGACTATCAGATTTTTTTTCCATCTGAATAGCATTTTTAATAATGCTTTGTATGCATAGTTTGAAGGTACGAGTACAGTGGATATAAAAAGTTTACATGCCCCTTTGAAAATGCCACGTTTTTGTGATATAAAAAATGAGACCAAAATAAATCATTTCAAAACTTTTCCCACCTTTAATGTGACCTATAAACTGTACAGTTGAATTGAAAAACAAACAAATCTGTTAGGGGAAAAATATAAAAAATAAAAAACATACAATAAGCTGGTTGCATTAGTGTGCACACCCTTAAACTAATACTTTGTTGAAGCACCTTTTGATTTAATTACAGCATTCAGTTTTCTTGGGTACACACCTGCCATCAATTAAAGAGACTCTGATTGACCCCAAATAAAGTTCAGCTGTCCTAGTAGGATTTTCCTGACATTTACTCAGTTGCCTGCTACAGCAAAAGTCATGGTTTGCAGAAAGCTTACAAAGCATCAAAGGTATCAGTTGAAATTTAGAAAAAAAAAATTGCACAGCATTGGATATACAATGGACCACAGTGAAGACAGTCATCAAAAAGTGGAGAAAATATGGAAAAACAGTAACGTGGCAAAGAACTAGATGTCCCTCCAAAATTGATGAAAAGACAAGATGAAAACTGGTCAGGGAGGCTGCTATGAGACCTACAGCAACACTGAAGGAGCTGCAGGAATTTATGGCAAGTACTGGTTGTGTACTACATGTGACAACAATCTCCCGTATTCTCTATATGTCTGGGCTATGGGGTAGGGTTGCAAGATGGAAGCCTTTTCTTACGCAGAAAAACATCCAGGCCCTGCTAAAATTTGCAAAACAATATATCAAGTCTCCCAAAAGCATGTGAGAAAATGTGTTATGGTCTGATGAGACCAAGGTTGAACTTTTTGGCCACAATTCCAAAAGGTATGTTTGGCGCAAAAACAACACATTGCATCACCAAAAGAACACCATCCCCATTGTGAAGCATGGTGCTGGCAGTATCATGCTTTGAGGTTGCTTTTCTTCAGCTGTAACTGGGGCTTTAGTCAAGGTTGAGGGAATTATGAACAGTTCCATATACCAGTCACTTTTGGCCCAGAACCTTCAGGCATCTGCTAGAAAGCTGAAGATGAAGAGGAATTTCACCTTTCAACACGACAATGACCCCAAGCATACATCCAAATCAACAAAAGAATGGCTTCACCAGAAGAAAATTAAAGTTTTGGAATGGCCCAGCCAGAGCTCAGACCTAAATCCAATAGAAAATCTGTGGGGTGATCTGAAGAGAGCTGTGCACAAGAGATTCCCTCGCAATCTGACAGATTTGGAGTGCTTTTACAATGAAGAGTGGGCAAATATTGCCAAGTCAAGATGTGCCTTGCTGATAGACTTCTACCCAAGAAGACTGAATGTTGTTGTGTCTTTCGGCTTTTCCCGGTTAGGGGTCGCCACAGCGGAACTCCGGTCCGCTAATGATTGGCAGTTGATTTTTACGTGCTGAGTTGCCAGCCCTAACACACAACCTTCAACGAAGGTACGCCCATTCATGCATGTCTCCACGCAGAAGACGCTCTAGCTGAGAGTCGAACCAGTCAGCGTCTTACTGTGAGGCGACAACGCTACCGTAGCACCACCACCGCGGATATTTGAATGCTGTAATTAAATCAAAAGGTGATTCAACAAAGAATTAGTTTAAGGTGTGCACACTTATGCAACCTGCTTATTGTACATTTTTTAATTTTTATATTTTTACCCCAACAGATTTTTTGTTTTTCAAATGAATTGTAGAGGTTATAGGTCACATTAAAGGTGGAAAAAGTTTTGAAATGATTTATTGTTGTCTCATTTTTTTTTATATCACAAAAATCTGGCATTTTAACAGGGGTGGGTAAACTTTTTATATCCACGCTACCTTTCAGCTGCAGAGCACTAGGTCTTTTTAAATTTGCTGTGTGCAGTGTAAGTTTATGGAGGATAGGGATCCTTTGTAATTTTGGTCCATATATACATAGGGTCATTGGCACCCATGTTCACATGGATTGCCACACCTTTGGATTGGTTTATATAGTTAGAAGCATTAGCTGTGATAGCTTCTGTGTGTGTAAAATATCTATATTGAATCAAAATAAAGCATAAAATATTTTATGCAGACATTCTGTCATACAATAATAAAAAAATCCATTTTGAAAATAGTTATTAGGCCTTATAGGCAGAGATCTGGCTGTTTGAATACAAGGACGTTTAGTTGCAGATTAAATTATGGGACGCTCAGAAGCAAGATTAAATGAAGCTATAAGTATAAAAAAGCATTTTGAAAATAGGGTAATTACAGTGACTGGCTGTTGTTTAAATGATGTCATCAGAATAGTTCTGCACTTCAGCAAATTATTTGATCAGTGTAATTGTTTTGAAAAAGTCTCAGTCTGATGTGAGAAAAAAGTCATGCACTGTTAGAGGTAGTCAGTTGGGGCAAGTCAGCTGTGTATATGGTCCGTTCATTTGTCAGTTTTTTTTTTGGTATGCTCTAATAAGGAACAGTGCAGCATTTACTGTTTTATTTATTTGGTGTAATGTGGGTTTGGATAAAAGTGCACAGGGCAGTCTTCCCTTTGTTTAGAGGTATGTCTTCTGAAAATGTGGTGTTTAGACTATAGAAGAAAAGATGGGTTTATCAAGGAAAGCGCATGACAAGGAATTGGGATAGTTACAGAGTGGTATTTGTGAAGTACCATGTGTGTCCCCCAGAAAATTGGTATCACTTGAGTTATTGCTCAAGAAAATGTTTTATGTCATTTCAGACAGTGAAAAATGTTGATTTTTTTTTTTAATAAATTGTGCAAAAATTTTGAGGAAAATAAATTTCAGGTACTTTTTTTTATAACTTTTCATAATTTATTTAATATTTCATACATTTCTGTTCCTTAACTAGATGTAATAATTTTTGGGTTGTATGCGTGTAAATTTCTAGTTAAAATATATTTGCCAGACAAGGACTGTGGACTGGGCTCTTGAACATGTATACTTTTTCCATCTTTAATTACAATAGCAGAAGTGTAACTAGGGTGGGGCAAAGGGGGCAACTGCTTCAGCTACAAGGTGTCTTGGGGCACACTTGGCAGTGCTGTCATTCAGTTTCTGAAAGCTGACACTGCATTTGTGGTCATATATGAACTGCTTCAAGACTTCATGTGTGGTCTAGTGTAGTGCTGGCATTCAGAAATGAATGCTGGTACGGCATTTTAGTCAGAGCCGAAGCACTCAGCTCTCCATGTCTGGTATTTAGATATGTCAAGCAGTTTGCTCCATTATTACAGTTTAAAGAAGATCGTTTTGGGTTTTTTGGTCCTCGGCATAGAGTTGAAGGGGATTGCTGGAAGACCAAGCTGCGGCTCTGTAAAATAGTGTTTGCCAAGTAAGTGCTGTGAGATCAAGATCATCACAAGAGTCACCTGCTCAGGCTGAAAAGAATCTGTTTGACACAGTGATAAATTAGGACATTGGAGACAGAGTGGCTAACACTGTTTCCTCACAGCAAAAGGTTAGCTGTTTTTGTTCTTGGCTGGAGTCTGCATGTCCTTCCCTGTGTTTATGTAGGCTTTCTCTGGGTACGTTGTTTTGCCTCCCACATTCCAAAGACATGCTGTAAGTAGATTGATGACTTTTAAATTGTCAATGAGTTGTTTATGTGCATCTATATGATAAGGAAAAAAGTCCTTGCAATTTACTTCCATCCCCACTTCACTGGTGAACTCCATGGATGGCTGTAGCTCTTCGTGGGGATCCTAAAGGAGTTGGCAGCAACTCATAAGCATGGAAATGATGATGTAGACCAGGTTACTATTCCCAGCCATGATTATGCAGACTTTACTGTGCAGCATTTATCTATAAGCCAAACATAGCAAAAACACTACCAGTATTCCCAACAAGTTTATCAACACCACTGCCAATTGTCTTGTATGTAAGAGATTATGTTTACAACTGGGTTACTCTCTTTGTGAAGTTTGCATGTGTTCTGTATGTCCCTGTGGCTTTTCATCAGAATCTGCAATTTCCTTCCACATCACAAGTACAATGCATGTACTTTACTCACCCAGGGATGTGTGTGTGTGTAGATTGTTACTAGGCTAACAACCTGAGGGGCCTTTCTAAGCCTAGCCATGTTTTCCCAAAAGAGTAATGACATCCTGTATCCAAATAGGACATTGAAAACCAGACATTTATAAGCTACCTCTGTCCATAAGGGAAATGGGTGCCAGGCCAGGTGTAAATTTCCTATTCCATATGCTGTGGTCTAGGTTGATCTTAAACTGCATAGTAGACATGTGCCTAAAGAAAACAAATTCCACAGGCAGAAACATTTGTCATCTTACTTCTTTGGGTCTTTAGTTGGATTTGACTGATGCCATAAGATGTAAGGCCATTGATTTGCAGAAGTTGCTTCTGCTGTAACAAGGGTCTCGAGCAGAGATGTAACTAGTCATTCTTGCACCTGGTACTGTCCTGTGAGTGTATACACACACACACACACACACTTTTAAGTTGAGGAGCCCCCCCCCCCCAAAAAAAAAAACAGCTCTTTTCCTTGAACTGGAGGTGCAGAAAAAAAACATTCTTTCTCGTCTTTTAAACTGACTGTGCCACACATATGGAGCTCTACAGCACTTCAGATCTAACTGCAAATGCAGTACCTCCATTCAAATATTAATGCTGGTACTGCACCAAACAGCACTGAAGTAATGAATTAGGTTCAATTCCGAAGACACTAAACTTTAATAACAACCAAATTCATAAGTGTTATAAACGCATGAACTATGTCACCGTGTTTTCATCACACACACACTTCATCAGATGTAAAAACTATCCCAAAAATGAACATTTAAATACTATCTTAAGAATCAAACCTGCTTCATTATTTCAGTACTGTTTGGTGCATTTGTTTTTTGGTTCCAGCACTTTTCCCTCCTTGTTGTGTGTTTTGTTAATATTGGTACTGGACTGAAGACTAATTGGGATCTGATGACTGAGCTAACACTTTACCTTTGGAGTGGCTGCCCCTTCACCCCACCTTATCTATGCCTCTGACCTCAGAAACCCCAAACTTCAGCATCGTCTTCATGTAAGAAGCATTGTGGAGATAAGCTTTCTTCTTCTAACAAATCTTCTAGGCCTAGGACGGACTGGCACACACCCAAGAAAGAATACGCAGGGGCAATGACTTTGCCTGCAGGATAGTTATCAGTGAGGCTGAAGGTAGAAAATCCTGGTAGTTAAATAACATTTCTTGCCAAATTACATGCACACTTCTGTCCAGTTTGCTATGCCCTTCTTGCTGTAATATTGTCTGTCGAACCTTTGGCTACAGCCTGATCTGAATACATTTATCAATGCATCCTATGTTACCTAAAAGATTTAGTTGTAGTTTCACTTCTCCTACACATTGCAAAGTAACTGTGAATAATCTGTGATGTTACAGCACTGAGTGAAGACCCAGCAGCACCAAAGATATATGTATATAAAAATCAAATGTCAGTAAATAAATATATATATTTTTATTGCTGTTTGAACATATGTGAAGGCTGATTTGATCATCCAGGTGCATTGATATATGAGTTTGCTCAGCAATAATCTCACTTATTCTTATCTAGAAATGGCTTTACAGTAGCAGTGTCCCTGGTAAATATTAACTTTTTTGTGTGTAGTAAACAATTTGTGATACAGCGTTATCAGTGAGAAAGGATTTAGTGGATTATTTCAGCAGATGATGTTAGTGGGTTCTACTATACCGTAAAAATAAGCATTTACACTGTGTAATGCAACCTGCAGGAAGTTGCCCTATGTAGAGGCACTTAGAAGATTTATGTTTTCTTCTATTGCTCTTATTTTTAATATGTAGTCAAGCCTTTAAAGACTTTTTATGAAAATAAAACAGTTGTTTATAATTGAGCATTGCCACATTATTGTTGCTTTACAAATATAAAAGTATTGCCTGGCATACTAAATTGTTTTTCCATCTGCACAAAAAGAGATACTCCTTTGCAACTTAATAGATTTTGTTACACAAAGTGGTATTGCATATTATGGTTCTGTTCTCCTGGTACAAGGAAAATGTCTGCTACAACCTTTACTTTTAGCATGACAAGTATTTTCCTGTTAGCAGAATGTGGGCAGAAGTCAAAAACAGGCAGTACATTCTTAAAACTTGTGCCAGATTTCTGTCTTAAAGTCAGGAGTAGCTGTATTATGTCTTTTCTTTTTGGAGACCTAAACATAACAGCATAGACAGTGATGCATAGTACTCGTATGTCTGATAGCTTGCCTCTTTCTATATTTATTTCATGTCTCAGAAGCTTTACTGGCCATCTGTCTTTAGAGTTCCACTTACTAGAGTTCCCATATGCGTTTAAACATTTCTCCAGAGTTTCCCAGTGTCCACAACTTGAACTCTTTTCCTCTATATTTGTCATATTTGTCTGTCAAAATTTTTCTTCCTAAAGTCCTTAATCTACCCTTTACAGTTTTCTGTCATGCCATCTCATAACTATAACTTTTGTTGAAAGTACTGCATTCTTATATCCTTTTTACAGTCAGTTATCCGAACATTTCTGTCATATCCCACCATACCCCTGAGCTGTCCAGATTTTTGCCTCATATTTTTGGTGTCTTTGTCATAAAGTTAGTGGTTTTATAGAAAATCATTGAGATATGAAGTCACTTAATAATTATAGACATTGGCCATACAATACAAGGATACTGAGAAGGATGGTACAAATGAGCAACAAGGAGGTACAAATGAGCAACAAGGAGGTCATCAGGTTGAATTATTGAAGAAAAAAAGTGTTTATGTTCCAGGGTACCACCCTATAGTAGCTCAATATGAAAAACTTGTAGCACATGATATGTATTGGCTTCAAAATCGAATTAAAAGAAACACATTACCCTTGCCCATCGGACATCAGGACAATTTAACTAAGTTAGAAAGAGAATGTTTGAACAAAGTTATAAACAATAAGGACCTCAGGGTGATGAAGCCCGACAAAGGGGGTGGGATTGTGTTGTACAATACTGTAAATTACAATCAGGAAAGTATGAATATATTACATCTATCAGGTAATTATGAAGAGGTATCCCTTAACCAGGTCAACATTGGTTATAAACGTATTGATCTTGCCATTGAGGAATTCCTGCTTGACAACAGGATATCTAATGAAACTTATGAATTCATCAGAGTGGAATTTCCTAAGATGGCTTCTATTATAGGGATACCCAAAATTCATAAGAATATTAGCAAACCCCCTTTTAGACCAATAATTTCAGGTTCTAGGTCAAAAACTTATAATTTAGGGGTTACTATTGACAGATGGACAAAGCATGTATACAACAACGTTGAACATCTCACTAAAGACTCTTGGAATTTCTTGAGCAAATTGACCCCCATGATTTGGCATCATGAGTTGACCTTTATAACCATTGATGTGGTTGATCTTTTCTCCTGTATTCCTAGGGAGAAAGGACTGGATTATTTTTTCAACAGCCTTAAGAGATTTTCTGGGCTGAGTTTTGAGAGAATTAACTTGATAGTAGACATGATGGGTCTGGTTCTAGATCACAACTACCTTCAGTTTCAGGGGGAACTGTTCAAGCAGAGTAGAGGGGTAGCTATGGGTGCGTCTTGCGCCCCAGTGTTTGCTAATATGGTGATGCTTGAATGGGAATCGCAGTTTATTTTCCCTAGTGAATATTATAGGTACATAATATATTACACCAGATACTTGGACGATCTTTTTGTCCTATGGAAGGGACCAGTAGAATTGATACAAGAATTTATTGAGTATTTAAACAATAATACTGATTTTTTAAAGTTCACATACAATATGAATTCTGAAGGCATCGCCTATTTAGATACATATGTTTACTCCACTGGCACGGAATTTCAATCCAAGATTTTTAGGAAAACAACTTTTTCAAATGAAGTTGTCACCCACCACACATTTTTAAAAACGTTTTCAAAGGTCAATGTACACGTGCCGCCCGAATGTCTTCAAATAAGGAGAACATGGAAATTGAGTTAAATACAGTATATGATATGTTTTCCAATAGAGGGTACCCTGATGATCTGATTAAACCCATTAAGGATTACGTTATGAGAGAATGGGGAAACAAGTTTGTTCCCTTATTGGGTACACCTTTTACCACCAAGGTGAAGAACAAAATACAAGGAGGTTGTATATGTGTTCTCACCTACAGTCCATATATAGATGTATTGAAAGAGATTTTGTTGAAGCATTGGAATCTCTTTACAACTTCAGAAGATATTGGTAAATTTGTAGGATACAAACCGAAATTTGTATATAAAACTTCCCAAAATATTAAAAGGATGTTAGAAATGGGAAAGAATCTTCCTTGTGAGGCAGTAAGAACCATATACACTAGAAAATGTGGGGCTTGTAAGCAATGCAAGTTTATTAACGAAACCAAATTAATTAAGCTGAAGAACATCACAGACAACTGTTTACATAGTCAAGGGGGGAATTGTAACACCTCGAGAATAGTATACATTGCCACCTGTGTAGCATGTGATGCTTATTATATTGGAAAAACGGAGAGGAAACTTAGGACTAGAATATATGAGCATACGTACAGGATTAGGAAACAGGATCCCAATAATGCATTAAGTAGACACATTCTAGACAAGGGCATTGAACATTCCTTCCGTTGCAGCATCATAGACCTTATTGACTACACATCTACAATAGGTAATTGGAAATGCCTTTTAGCTTTATTAGAAAGCAAATGGCAAATACTTTGTGACGCTACGACCAAGCCTGGTCTTAATGATCACATTAGCATTAAACCCTTCCTGATAATGGACAGTTGAATCCCATTTTATATATTATATATTATATATTATATATACATTAAATCTATTCATTTTTTACACTCAATTTTATATTTATATACTCATATACATTATACAATTGTATATTTATATATATTTATTATATTTATTATATTTATTACATTATTATTACATTAGTATTATTATATTATTATTATATTATTATTGCATTGCATATACACGTTAAACCTTATATATTGGTTTCTAACTTTTAAAGCACACTATAACAGCACTATTTTCATGCCAGCGCACTTTAGACGTGTCCCTTACATGCTACGTGTATTCCTTGCTCAAAGGGTATACATTTGTATTATGTATTATATACTGTTTTAGACTACACTTTATCAGAATAGGTATATATTGGGAGAAAGTTCATCAGGCATATTTTTGCTATTTGTTATTGCTGAAATCTTCATCATGTTGTTTTTATTAAGAAAGTATCATGTAAAATTTGTGATGAAGTTAGTTAGAATGTACTATTTAGAATGCAGAATGTATGGTGTATTTGTATCCATAGTTATTCCATTAATTGACACAACTGTAATTGGTTAATTAATTAATTCAATCATTTTGGCGCCCAAGATGCTTTTAAATGTTTTACTCGTGGGGCTTTCATGGTTCTGATGAAATCTGTCTGTAGCAGATGAAAGCGCTTAACCATCTCAGTTTTGGAAATTTGTGTTTCGTATTGTTGTGGATTATTAAATCGTTTGCTTTTAACTGAGTGAGCAGCGTTTTTTTGGCAACATAGTCATCCTGTCGACTCTCTTGGTATACCAGCATTTTTTTACGTTCTTTAATTATAGACATTTGACTTTTAGACTTCATTTCCTTCTGAAAAATGCAAAATCTTTCAACTTTCTGTGTTTGTGAGAGCAATATTTTAAAATATGTCCCTGATTTTTGGTCCTTGTTCCCCAAATATTTTTGGCTTTGTCCATATTTTTACACTAATAGTTTGAGAGGTATGTTATCCCACACTCTGTCCCATGCATTCATTTTTCTGTTTTCTAGCTTTGTCCATATTTTTACACTAATAGTTTGAGAGGTATGTTATCCCACACTCTGTGCCATGCATTCATTTTTCTGTTTTCTACCTTTGTCCATATTTTTACACTAATAGTTTGAGAGGTATGTTATCCCACACTCTGTCCCATGCATTCATTTTTCTGTTTTCTACCTTTGTCCATATTTTTACACTAATAGTTTGAGAGGTATGTTATCCCACACTCTGTCTGTCCCATGCATTCATTTTTCTGTTTTCTAGCTTTGTCCATATTTTTACACTAATAGTTTGACAGGTATGATATCCCACACTCTGTCCCATGCATTCATTTTTCTGTTTTCTAGCTTTGTCCATATTTTTACAGTAATAGTTTGAGAGGTATGTTATCCCACACTCTGTCCCATGCATTCATTTTTCTGTTTTCTAGCTTTGTCCATATTTTTACACTAATAGTTTGAGAGGTATGTTATCCCACACTCTGTCCCATGCATTCATTTTTCTGTTTTCTAGCTTTGTCCATATTTTTACACTAATAGTTTGAGAGGTATGTTATCCCACACTCTGTCCCATGCATTCATTTTTCTGTTTTCTAGCTTTGTCCATATTTTTACACTAATAGTTTGAGAGGTATGTTATCCCACACTCTGTCCCATGCATTCATTTTTCTGTTTTCTAGCTTTGTCCATATTTTTACACTAATAGTTTGAGAGGTATGTTATCCCACACTCTGTCCCATGCATTCATTTTTCTGTTTTCTAGCTTTGTCCATATTTTTACACTAATAGTTTGAGAGGTATGTTATCCCACACTCTGTCCCATGCATTCATTTTTCTGTTTTCTAGCTTTGTCCATATTTTTACACTAATAGTTTGAGAGGTATGTTATCCCACACTCTGTCCCATGCATTCATTTTTCTGTTTTCTAGCTTTGTCCATATTTTTACACTAATAGTTTGAGAGGTATGTTATCCCACACTCTGTCCCATGCATTCATTTTTCTGTTTTCTAGCTTTGTCCATATTTTTACACTAATAGTTTGAGAGGTATGTTATCCCACACTCTGTCCCAGACTCTGTCCCATGCATTCGTTTTTCTGTTTTCTAGCTTTGTCCATATTTTTACACTAATAGTTTGAGAGGTATGTTATCCCACACTCTGTCTGTCCCATGCATTCATTTTTCTGTTTTCTAGCTTTGTCCATATTTTTACACTAATAGTTTGAGAGGTATGTTATCCCACACTCTGTCTGTCCCATGCATTCATTTTTCTGTTTTCTAGCTTTGTCCATATTTTTACACTAATAGTTTGAGAGGTATGTTATCCCACACTCTGTCCCATGCATTCATTTTTCTGTTTTCTAGCTTTGTCCATATTTTTACACTAATAGTTTGAGAGGTATGTTATCCCACACTCTGTCCCATGCATTCATTTTTCTGTTTTCTAGCTTTGTCCATATTTTTACACTAATAGTTTGAGAGGTATGTTATCCCACACTCTGTCCCATGCATTCATTTTTCTGTTTTCTAGCTTTGTCCATATTTTTACACTAATAGTTTGAGAGGTATGTTATCCCACACTCTGTCTGTCCCATGCATTCATTTTTCTGTTTTCTAGCTTTGTCCATATTTTTACACTAATAGTTTGAGAGGTATGTTATCCCACACTCTGTCCCATGCATTCATTTTTCTGTTTTCTAGCTTTGTCCATATTTTTACACTAATAGTTTGAGAGGTATGTTATCCCACACTCTGTCTGTCCCATGCATTCATTTTTCTGTTTTCTAGCTTTGTCCATATTTTTACACTAATAGTTTGAGAGGTATGTTATCCCACACTCTGTCTGTCCCATGCATTCATTTTTCTGTTTTCTAGCTTTGTCCATATTTTTACACTAATAGTTTGAGAGGTATGTTATCCCACACTCTGTCCCATGCATTCATTTTTCTGTTTTCTAGCTTTGTCCATATTTTTACACTAATAGTTTGAGAGGTATGTTATCCCACACTCTGTCTGTCCCATGCATTCATTTTTCTGTTTTCTAGCTTTGTCCATATTTTTACACTAATAGTTTGAGAGGTATGTTATCCCACACTCTGTCCCATGCATTCATTTTTCTGTTTTCTAGCTTTGTCCATATTTTTACACTAATAGTTTGAGAGGTATGTTATCCCACACTCTGTCTGTCCCATGCATTCATTTTTCTGTTTTCTAGCTTTGTCCATATTTTTACACTAATAGTTTGAGAGGTATGTTATCCCACACTCTGTCCCATGCATTCATTTTTCTGTTTTCTAGCTTTGTCCATATTTTTACACTAATAGTTTGAGAGGTATGTTATCCCACACTCTGTCCCATGCATTCATTTTTCTGTTTTCTAGCTTTGTCCATATTTTTACACTAATAGTTTGAGAGGTATGTTATCCCACACTCTGTCCCATGCATTCATTTTTCTGTTTTCTAGCTTTGTCCATATTTTTACACTAATAGTTTGAGAGGTATGTTATCCCACACTCTGTCCCATGCATTCATTTTTCTGTTTTCTAGCTTTGTCCATATTTTTACACTAATAGTTTGAGAGGTATGTTATCCCACACTCTGTCCCATGCATTCATTTTTCTGTTTTCTAGCTTTGTCCATATTTTTACACTAATAGTTTGAGAGGTATGTTATCCCACACTCTGTCCCATGCATTCATTTTTCTGTTTTCTAGCTTTGTCCATATTTTTACACTAATAGTTTGAGAGGTATGTTATCCCACACTCTGTCCCATGCATTCATTTTTCTGTTTTCTAGCTTTGTCCATATTTTTACACTAATAGTTTGAGAGGTATGTTATCCCACACTCTGTCCCATGCATTCATTTTTCTGTTTTCTAGCTTTGTCCATATTTTTACACTAATAGTTTGAGAGGTATGTTATCCCACACTCTGTCCCATGCATTCATTTTTCTGTTTTCTAGCTTTGTCCATATTTTTACACTAATAGTTTGAGAGGTATGTTATCCCACACTCTGTCTGTCCCATGCATTCATTTTTCTGTTTTCTAGCTTTGTCCATATTTTTACACTAATAGTTTGAGAGGTATGTTATCCCACACTCTGTCCCATGCATTCATTTTTCTGTTTTCTAGCTTTGTCCATATTTTTACACTAATAGTTTGAGAGGTATGTTATCCCACACTCTGTCCCATGCATTCATTTTTCTGTTTTCTAGCTTTGTCCATATTTTTACACTAATAGTTTGAGAGGTATGTTATCCCACACTCTGTCCCATGCATTCATTTTTCTGTTTTCTAGCTTTGTCCATATTTTTACACTAATAGTTTGAGAGGTATGTTATCCCACACTCTGTCTGTCCCATGCATTCATTTTTCTGTTTTCTAGCTTTGTCCATATTTTTACACTAATAGTTTGAGAGGTATGTTATCCCACACTCTGTCTGTCCCATGCATTCATTTTTCTGTTTTCTAGCTTTGTCCATATTTTTACACTAATAGTTTGAGAGGTATGTTATCCCACACTCTGTCCCATGCATTCATTTTTCTGTTTTCTAGCTTTGTCCATATTTTTACACTAATAGTTTGAGAGGTATGTTATCCCACACTCTGTCTGTCCCATGCATTCATTTTTCTGTTTTCTAGCTTTGTCCATATTTTTACACTAATAGTTTGAGAGGTATGTTATCCCACACTCTGTCCCATGCATTCATTTTTCTGTTTTCTAGCTTTGTCCATATTTTTACACTAATAGTTTGAGAGGTATGTTATCCCACACTCTGTCTGTCCCATGCATTCATTTTTCTGTTTTCTAGCTTTGTCCATATTTTTACACTAATAGTTTGAGAGGTATGTTATCCCACACTCTGTCCCATGCATTCATTTTTCTGTTTTCTAGCTTTGTCCATATTTTTACACTAATAGTTTGAGAGGTATGTTATCCCACACTCTGTCTGTCCCATGCATTCATTTTTCTGTTTTCTAGCTTTGTCCATATTTTTACACTAATAGTTTGAGAGGTATGTTATCCCACACTCTGTCCCATGCATTCATTTTTCTGTTTTCTAGCTTTGTCCATATTTTTACACTAATAGTTTGAGAGGTATGTTATCCCACACTCTGTCTGTCCCATGCATTCATTTTTCTGTTTTCTAGCTTTGTCCATATTTTTACACTAATAGTTTGAGAGGTATGTTATCCCACACTCTGTCCCATGCATTCATTTTTCTGTTTTCTAGCTTTGTCCATATTTTTACACTAATAGTTTGAGAGGTATGTTATCCCACACTCTGTCCCATGCATTCATTTTTCTGTTTTCTAGCTTTGTCCATATTTTTACACTAATAGTTTGAGAGGTATGTTATCCCACACTCTGTCCCATGCATTCATTTTTCTGTTTTCTAGCTTTGTCCATATTTTTACACTAATAGTTTGAGAGGTATGTTATCCCACACTCTGTCTGTCCCATGCATTCATTTTTCTGTTTTCTAGCTTTGTCCATATTTTTACACTAATAGTTTGAGAGGTATGTTATCCCACACTCTGTCTGTCCCATGCATTCATTTTTCTGTTTTCTAGCTTTGTCCATATTTTTACACTAATAGTTTGAGAGGTATGTTATCCCACACTCTGTCCCATGCATTCATTTTTCTGTTTTCTAGCTTTGTCCATATTTTTACACTAATAGTTTGAGAGGTATGTTATCCCACACTCTGTCCCATGCATTCATTTTTCTGTTTTCTAGCTTTGTCCATATTTTTACACTAATAGTTTGAGAGGTATGTTATCCCACACTCTGTCTGTCCCATGCATTCATTTTTCTGTTTTCTAGCTTTGTCCATATTTTTACACTAATAGTTTGAGAGGTATGTTATCCCACACTCTGTCTGTCCCATGCATTCATTTTTCTGTTTTCTAGCTTTGTCCATATTTTTACACTAATAGTTTGAGAGGTATGTTATCCCACACTCTGTCCCATGCATTCATTTTTCTGTTTTCTAGCTTTGTCCATATTTTTACACTAATAGTTTGAGAGGTATGTTATCCCACACTCTGTCTGTCCCATGCATTCAGTTTCTGTTTTCTAGCTTTGTCCATATTTTTACACCAATAGTTTGAGAGGTATGTTATCCCACCCTCTGTCTGTCCCATGCATTCATTTTTTCTGTTTTCTAGCTTTGTCCATATTTTTACACTAATAGTTTGAGAGGTATGTTATCCCACACTCTGTCTGTCCCATGCATTCATTTTTCTGTTTTCTAGCTTTGTCCATATTTTTACACTAATAGTTTGAGAGGTATGTTATCCCACACTCTGTCCCATGCATTCATTTTTCTGTTTTCTAGCTTTGTCCATGTATATTTTTACACTAATAGTTTGAGAGGTATGTTATCCCACACTCTGTCCCATGCATTCATTTTTCTGTTTTCTAGCTTTGTCCATATTTTACACTAATAGTTTGAGGTATGTTATCCCACACTCTGTCCCATGCATTCATTTTTCTGTTTTCTAGCTTTGTCCATATTTTTACACTAATAGTTTGAGAGGTATGTTATCCCACACTCTGTCCCATGCATTCAGTTTTCTAGCTTTGTCCATATTTTTACACTAATAGTTTGAGAGGTATGTTATCCCACACTCTGTCTGTCCCATGCATTCATTTTTCTGTTTTCTAGCTTTGTCCATATTTTTACACTAATAGTTTGAGAGGTATGTTATCCCACACTCTGTCCCATGCATTCATTTTTCTGTTTTCTAGCTTTGTCCATATTTTTACACTAATAGTTTGAGAGGTATGTTATCCCACACTCTGTCTGTCCCATGCATTCATTTTTCTGTTTTCTAGCTTTGTCCATATATTTTATTTTGGGAATATTTTCCCCCACTTTTTTTTTTTTTTTTCCATATTTTTCATTGTTTGGGGGTTTTTTCCAATTTCCCAATTATTTTTTTTTTCACTTTGTCCATATTTTTCCTTATTTTGGGAATATTTTCCCCATTTTTTTTTGTTTTTCTTTTTTTTTTTTAAAAAAATTTTGGGTTTTATCCCCCTTTTCCCATGTTATTTTTGTTTTCATTTTTTTTTTTTTATAATTTTGGGGGGACCCCCCCATTTCCCATTTTTTTTGTTTTTTTTTCCTTTTTAAAAATTTTTTTTGGGGGTATTTTCCCCATTTTTCCCATTTTTTTTGTTTTCCTTTGCCTTTTTTTAATTGTTTGGGGGTTGCCCCCCTTTTTCCCCTTATTTTTTTTTTTTTCCCCCAATTTGTTATTTTCCTTGTTTAATTTTTATTTTTTTTTGTAAATTTTTTGTTTTT